>NC_081411.1:321336873-321636873 GCF_030272615.1 Cryptomeria japonica
AAACCCATTTGAGAATCGACTTAAAAATGCACGATTACAATACTGACTACAAACTTTATTGTTCTTTCTTAAATCCAATCTGTCAGATTTAAAATCATGCCGTTCTGTAGATTTTCTGCATCGATGTCTTGTTTTATGGACACGAAAAAAACCAGTAGCTAAGATTAGTTATGCTAGTGTAATGTTACTCTCGGCGGAAGACTAACAAATCCAGATGAAGGACAAATTCAATCAAAGATCTTCGTATGTACCAACCAAGAAGTAATGTTATGTACAAATTTATGGGTAGAAACAAGACTTGCCAATGGTGCACTTAAGTCAAAATAATTATATACAATGATGGTGAAAAGCCACCTCTTCCCTTTATCGTTGTTGTTCAATTCAAACAGTACATAGGCCCGGCTTGGGATCAAAACAACCCACAAAATGTACCTGAAACTCTAATAAGTTGTGGTCTTCGACGTTGATTGACAAGGCTTGACATTTACAATTATTTCAAGGGTCCATGAACTTACAAGTCTTCATGTTCACCCTTCCTTCACATTTCAAAGATATGCACGCATACAAAAAAATTCATATGTTTCTCAACAAAAATAAGAAGAGGCATGACCGACAACATTATCAAATGTAAACTCTTTAGCCAACCAACCATAGCTAGAAAACTCCAGGTTTGTTCCATCTTCTATTTCTACAATACTTATATGTATCCTCTAAATCTTACTAAGCATGCATTATCAAACATTAATAATTTTACCATGTTCTCATGCTTCTATACATAACGAATGCCAAACTTTTATGAAATTTTAAAATATTAAATAATTGATAAAAATAAATTCTTCTATTTCAATGAAAATTAATGTAACATATTTTCAATTCCCTAGAGTTTGTAACTATATGGAAAATGTTTTATAGAACTCTATTTGACAAATTTGTGGTGTTTGTAATAGTGTGTGTGGTGTTCAAAAGAATGATATGAATGAGGAAGATGTGCAACATATGCAAAAAAAATTAGGGCCTACTCTTTATATGTTACTTATGCATTTTCTTGAGACATTCCAAAGAAATTTCAAATGTAAAATTTATGTTCAATTCCATAATGTTTACGATTATATCACGCATTTTCGAAATATTTGTTTTTATAAAAACTATTAGTCATTGATCATATTTCCATATTTATATATATTACAAATTATGAAATTTCAATCTTTGTACCCTTCATTCCAATCACCTTCTTTTGCTGATAGATGAAAAATTGCTTACCTTGTTTGGCTTCTTTAAAAAATGAACTATAATATATCAATTTAACAAAATTGACTTTTCCACTATTCTTCTATTTCCCCTCTTGAGTGTTTTGTCCATTATTATTGCATTCGGTGTAACCATTGCACACCAAGGTGTAATTGCTAGTTATATTTTTTAATGTAGTAAGGAGGAAGGTAGTGAGATGGTTTTCATGTTCAATTTTTGAATTGTATATTATTTTTTGAGTTTTTTTAAATTGAATTTTAATTGTTCATGTAAATAGTTAAATTTAAGAAAGATCTCACTAAAATATATAAAAATGAATAATAGATTTATTTATAATGGAGAAAGAAGATAAGTTGTATAATCACTACAATAATGTTAATGTCTTGTCAAGATCTCACTAAAATATATAAAAATGAAGTAACCCATGTTAATTCATTTTTAACCCATTATTATTCACGATGAGCTCTTTAAATTTTTTTTAAAATATTCATATGATTACATAATTGTATAATAATATGCTTATATGAATACATGCTTAGATAACATTTGGCATTCATATACCACTTTCTTATCTTCTAAGAATTCATTGTATCCAATGAATACAACTAATTGTCAGGGTGTACGCTATCACTAACATTACTAAGTTCATATAATTGAATAGCAATTAAAATTTTGAATAAACCCATCTATGAAAAACACATATTTAAAATTTGAACACACATGACCATATTCTTCAATTTTCTATTAACTTATACGAAATCCTTTATGATATTATTTTAGTGTCTAAGTATGTGCTTTGGATGAATATTTGTGACTATCATAATCCATTAATTTTATGCTTATCTTGAGGCAATGTCATCATACATGCACATAATGGTGCATAGCACACTCTTGTGTGAAGTTGGATTCACTCTCATTGCCTCTTTATCCATTTCTACAAATACATATCCCTATGCACTTCCCTACCCTATCTAGTTAGAAAAAAAACTCTTATGTATTCACCTCATCTACCTACTTATCACACTTATCTATCCACTTACCATCATTTAGCTATTTAACACTTATATCTAGGAATTTTTGCATTCTATGCAATGTTCATGGTTACAAAATCATCCCTTTCCAAATTTGATTTTAAATTTTAATTTTCTAGTTATCCTCCCTCACCTTCCACTTTAAGGACTTAATTATTTTTCTAGTGTAATGTAATGTTTTAATTAGGTAAATCAAGATATAGAGGCTAAAGTCTTTACATAAAATCCAACTAGGTAGAAAAGAGGGATCTCGCAAGTAGTAGGGTGAACTCACAATACTAGTTCCCACTTTTTGACCAACTTTGACACTTAGATGAACATTTTGCAAAAAGCCTTCACTTTTCGACACCTATAACTTTTAAACCGTTAAGAATTTGAAGATAATGTAAACTAGTGATTTGTAACACCATTTTTTTAGATTCTAAATATAGTTTTTTCAAATTTTTATGAATAAAATTTTATTGATTTTTCCATCTCCCTCAAAAGTAGTTTTTTACAACAAACAACATTTTTTAAGAGTGATGTGCATCCCGAAACGTATAAGTTTTTTTCTATAAATGATAAAAACTTATCTCTTTTAAATTTTGGTTTGTAACATCAATACCTAGGGCATGTAGTTGGTTTGATAGTGATATGTTGAATATTTTTTATTTTATTAAGTTTTGAAGTCTGACTAATTATAATTTAGATATAGGTGTACGTTTGAACACATAACTTGTTCTATATATATCAAAATTCAGTTTTATTTTTTTTGTTAGAAAGAAGACATCAATACCTAGTGCGTAGATATTTTTCATATTTTTTTTGAATTAGTTTACTATTTTTCCCAATGCATTGAACAAAGACGTTTATGTTCGTTGAAAAACCTACATTCATAAAAAATAAAATAAAAATATATTAAAAATTATACTATTTGGAAAGCTTATAATAATGACTAAATCCTTAAGAAAACAAAACTTCTAAATGAATTTGTTTGACCCCTCAAAAGATAATGTAAAATTGTTTTTTTATCAGCATTTGATAGATGCAAAGGAGACTCCATTGCAAGTATGATTTAGAAGTAGAGAGGTTCTATCCAAGAAATTTTGATCTAAGAGCCTTTGATCTAACTCTCTTCAATTAATTACTTCAAATGGGACCTCTTAAAGCTTAAATAATTATATTTTCTAAAAAATGTATGATTTCAGCAAAAATCAGGATGTACCAAAAAGTGGGAACTAGCTTTGTGAGTTCACCCAGTGAGTGTACCAAAATAAAAAAAGACCAAATGCTTTTTTGAAATTGAGCATTTTGACTAGACAATGAGTTAAGAGGAATAGGGTTCCTGGCCTTGAATTAGAGTTTCATTTTAAGACTTGGGAGATTCTATAAGGAACCTCATAGTATCTTTGAGAAAGAACCCCTTGAATTATGACTAAAGAAACCAATGAAGGGGTCACGCAAGAAACCCCAAGACCAATATGAATAATTGCAAGCTTCTAGCAGAAGTTGAATAAGAAAGCATAATTTGATGTTTTGTGCTAGTATTTAAAGGCAATATATGTATTTATAATAACAATCAATGTGCTCATTTTTTTATCCACTCAAGTATTTGAAAATACATCATTCTAGAGCATTCGAGTAGTTGATGTACATAAATATTTATATTTTCAATGATAAAAATTGTAAAGAATATGTATTTGTAGGAACTTTCCTACTATCATCAACATTGTTAATTGTCTTAGAATTTATCTAGGTGAAATAATTTTGTGGCACAATGACAATCCTTAAAGGGATCTTTACATAGTTATAGCTCTCAAATTCTATATAAAAAGTATAGTAGGTCATTTATTGAGTGAAAGTATAGAGTGAAACACCACTAATTACCCAGTTGAAATTGGAGCATGGATATAGGTTCACAGTTGTAGATACATTTGACATCCATAAACTTATCCTTTGATAGAACAAAAATATAAGGAAAAATTATATGTATCTAACTAATAGAAAATAATTATTTGTAAATTTAACATTAGACAAATTCAAGAATATCATCCATTTGATATCATTGTTTTGTCATTAAACTAACTACCATCCTCCTACCTTATTTAATTTCTAAAACATAATATATAATTTATTATTTTCAAGTACAAACTCACCATAATTTATTAATTATTTAATTACATTTATTTACCAAAACTAGGTTAACCAATTAAGAAATATTTATTTCCCTTAATGGATATAACAATTTGTATCTCATAAATTTCCACAAATATAATAAGATTATATGCATTAGAAATATAAATTAATAGGACAATTGTGAGTTCAAATGCAAGGAGATGACATGTTATCCCTGAGACGAGATCCAACAATCAAAATAGTAAGAAAATGTATTCTTAAATAGTTTCCTACTATCATAAAAACATTTCAATTTCTACGAATTCGTTACAATGTTCTGCATGTTTTGAAGATTTATATTGGATTAGGCAACTTTTATCTTTCATTGTAATTTTATTTTAATGTTGTAATGACAGCTAACAAAGATTTTTTAGAAATTTATTTTAAATGTAAGTCAGCTATTGTTGGCTCATTATAAGTTGTTCTTGAAGTATAAAAATCCCTCTATATAAGAGACATATGTAGTTGTTATTTCTGAAGTAACTAAATACAAATTTGGTTTTGTGCAGCAACACTTTGTTTTTAATTTACCCTATTTTTTCCATGTCTCTACCCCTAATAGCATGGTACCAGAGCATAGGTTGAAGTTGTTGCAAGAAGATAAAAAACCAAAGATAAGAGATTGCCAACATCACAGATTGGAATTTCTATTTTTGTGAAGTCAAACTAGCATTAGGATTTGCCAAAATTAGAGCTTTGTTATAAGAGATTGTCATCGAAGGCCTATCAAGGGTTTAAATATTGGTGTCACCATAATTGAAAAAATTTAGCCACTAAAAGGGATATCAAAGCATTGAACAGAGAAAGAAAAGGTTTTTTATTATTTCTATAATCATTGTTGTTCAAAAGACTAACATTGTGGAGGCCTATGCACACCTTGCCTAGGATTACATTGTTGATAACATTGAAAGTAAGGGGTTGTCACTAATATTGGTGTTAGTATAGGTTTTTAATTTTCCTTGTGTTAGGGGATATTTATTTTTCCTACACATATATTATTAATCTTTTTAGGCTATTAGGAGTGGTTACTATGAAGACACATGGCAAAATACTTTAGCTACATGTATAACTCTATACCTCACATGGGTAGTTGAGTTACACACCTTCTTTTGACTTGTTGTGCCACCTCTCATAACCACTATTTTGTCATTTACTAAGTGGGTTAAGGGGTAGTTGGGTTTCTCACCCTCTTTTGGCCTTATGTACCAATTTTCTCAACTCCTTTCTCGTCTTCATGTTAGGAGGTTATGCCACATGTTTTGGCATTTACCAAGAAGGTAAAACCTCCCATATTTTATGGGGAATAGGAGTTAATGCACCCCTTGGATGTATATGCTATTATTTTTCTATATAATAAGTAATATACTCTCACCTTCACTAGTCCAGTGATAGCTTGGTGAGAGTCTTCTCAAAATTCTCTTCTTTGTCTCTATTTTTCTCTCATATTAGATTGATCTTCATTCAGCCATTTTTATCTTCGATCATCTGTTGCTTGGAGTTGCATGTGATCTATGACTATCATTATATCTTGACTCGGTTCTTGCTTCTCATAGAATCTAACATGGTATTAGATCTATGTTGCCTGCTATAGCTCATTGTTTTTTAAATTTATTTGAGAGATTTGAGACTATTTGATAGATTATAAATTTCCTTAAAAACTAAGTATGCTCTTCTCCTACATTCTCGTGTGACTTGGAGAATCTGATCAATTTAAAAGGAAAATAAGCTTCTACTTAAATCTGGTTTTATATATATGTGTGTTCTTTGAGATCTGGGTGATTGTAGTTTTTTGGTAATATTGGAATCTTATTGAGTATTTTTTGAATGTCCAAAAGGCTTAAGAAAGTCAAAAGTGACTTTTATTTCACCAAAATCAGAGTATGGAGGACATAGTAAAAAAAATTAGAGTAAAATCTTTTTACTGGATTTATTTTCATTTCAACTTTATAATTCCAATTTCCACTCACTTGTAGAAAAAAAGATTTTTGGCTTTTCTTGTCTGCATCGAAACACTTTTGGGTTTTTGGCGTTGTTCCCAGAAAATGAATATTTTTTTGCAAAAATCGAGTTTGAAGAGGGAATAAGTCATTTTTCTAGCAGACAAATTCAACATCCCTTCTTAAAAGTTGCATAACTTTTGCCTCGGGTGTCATATTTTCGCAAACAAGTACTTGGCGAAGAGTTGGAAAGGAGAAATTTTCATTCATGTGGGTCTCATTGAAATTTTTTGTATTTCTCCATCAAATATTGTAGGTTGTATCAGTTGCTTCTTTTTCTCTTCAACAAGTCATATCTTTCACCTCACAACTTTTTTTTTTCAAAAACAAATAGTTGTTGGAAAGGTATTGAGAATTATTGTGCAGCTATAAGGCTAATTTTATTAGATCTTGTATGAAATTTCTTTAGATCTTGTATGAAATTTCTTTGTATTAAATTTTTTTTTTTCTAGCTATTGGAGCCTTAAAAGCGTTGTAATCAGATAAAAAACCTTGTAAAACACTAATTATAAAGTGCCAACCTTGTAATATTTTGGGGGGTGATTTCTGAGACTAGTGGAAAGGGGGTGTGTCTCTTGTGTCTTCTTCTTTGCACTCTTCCTGATTCTTTGCAATCTTCTTTCCTATTATCATGGATGCATCTATTGTTCCCCTTTTAACACCATATAATTATTTTGAATGGAAATCTATGATGATGATATATCTGAAAAGACATTAATATAATCGTGTTACTATGGGACTTGAAACTGAACCTCAAGATGTTGCAGAAAATATTAAATGGTTTAATAAGTGTGATGAAGCTCTTGGTACTCTGTGTATGTGAGTCTCCCTTGACCTTCTTTTTCACATTGAATCTACCACTACACCAAATGAAGTGTGGACCACTTTGGAAAACCTCTTTGGTAAGTAGGATGGGCTAAGAGGTCATCAGTTGGAAAATGAACTCATAGAGTTGAATCCAACAAATTTTGATACTATACAAGACTTCTTCACTAAACTTAAGTCTATAAGATTGCGGTTGGAATAGTGTGGAACTAAGAAATATGATAAGCAACTGATCTTGAGTACTCTTTCTAATATTGGTCCTAACTATTCAGTGTCTTTTTCTACATTCTATGCTATGAAATGTGCCCTAGGTACGACATTCAAAATGCATTCTCTAGATGAATTTGTTGCAAAACTCACTAGGGAGTAGGACAAATTGGTTCAAATGGGCACAATAAAAACCTCTAAGTCACATGCCTTAGTTGTAAATCAAGGCATAAAAGAACAAAAAGGGTCGTGTAAGAATGATAAGAAACAAAAGAACCAAGGAGAGAAGAAGAAAGATAAAAAATCCGCTACTTCAAAAGAAGATAATCAAACCTCTTCATCAAAAGGTAAAAAACCTAGGAAGAAGAAGGTAAAGTGTTCTTATTGTAAGAGGTCTAGTCATGATGAACATAAGTGTTTAAAGAAACAAATTGATCACCTTTCACATATTCTTGAAAAGAATAATATCAAGGTGCCTGATTTAGTCAAATAGAGTTCACCAGAAGGATCTTCTAAGGATACAGATAAGAGTAAGGGGAAGAGCCTAGTTGTTGTTTATTCATAGCCCAATGCTTGGATAATTGACTCAGGTTATTTGCACCACATGAATTCTTTAGAAGATAATTTTACCTCTTTAGAGCCATGTTCTATGCCTACCGTACTAATGGGTGATGACACTCATGTTGTAGTGCATGGGAGAGGGTTTGTTGATGTGGTCGAAGGAACATTATAGGATGTCCTTTGTGTTCCATCTTAATCAACTAATCTCCTATTTGTTTATCAGATCACACACAATGGTTCTGGCAAGCGAGTCAAGTTCACGCCAAATACAACGGTAATCAATGAAATGCATAATGGGTCTATTGTTGCTGTGGGAAAAACAGATCATCATTCCAAATTATATTAGTTTTCTCACTTTGTTCCTGACTCTCCTTCAACAGTTTTACTCACTCATGCAGATAAGGTGAGTTGTTTGTGGCATTAATGGTTTGACCACTTGAACTACCATTACTTGCAACAACTCAGTCGGTAGGACATGGTTTCAAGGTTGCCTTCTATTCGATTTTCTAATGGAGTTTTCTAGGGATGCATTCTTGGTAAGAATCCCGAGGAGAAGTATTATAAAGGCAAAGAATGGAGATCTACGTAGCTATTGGAGTTGGTACATAGTGACTTGGCAGGACCATTTACCCAACAATATTTTAGTAGGGTTAGATATGTCTTGACATTTATTGATGACTTTTCTAGATATACAAGGGTTTTCTTTCTCAAACAAAATTTTGAAGTCTTTGAGAATTTTACAAAGAAAATCTTGAAAGTTCATCAAGATTTTACATACAGATAATGGGGGTGAATATATTAATAATCAACTGGAACAGTTTTGTGCTTCAGAAGGTATCAATATGCAACACATAGTTCTATATAGTCCTTAGTAGAATCGTATCACAAAATGCAAGAATGGGTCTTTGAAGGAGATGGACAATTGTATTATTCACTCCAAGTCTTTGGAACCTCATTACTAGGAAGAGGCTATCAACTGTGTGTGTTACATCCAGAACTAAGTTCCTCACAAAATTGTGAAGGGGGTAATTCCTTTAAAAGATTGGACAAGTCAAAAACCTATAGTTAAGAACTTTAGAGTTTTTGGTTCTCTTGCATGGTCCCACATTCCAACAGAGAAACACAAAGTTATGGATCCACAGAGCAAGCCTTGTATATTTTTTGTGTATCTAGTTGATGTCAAAGGGTATAGACTTCTCCATCCCTCTACTCATGAGTTGCTCATTAAGAGGAATGTTTATTTTGAGGAGAGTTCTTCTATCTCATCTCATACCACTTCTCCATCCACTATCACATTGGATACATTACATCATGATGATAGTTCGTTAGAGAGTTTCAATTCTCCTAATCTTGATGTGGAGTCTTCTACCACTTCAAATGGGGACAATGATTATGAGGATTCATATTCCTCACATATTCATCATTCAAAGGTTAACAATTCTCCCCCAGACTCTCCAGACTCAGTACCTCTTTGGGATCGACAAAAATATGAGTAAGTAGGAGATTGGCTTGGTGATCCATCAGATACTATAAGAAAAAAGTCACAATTTCAGCAGGCTCCACATCTCTTCATTTCTTCAACTTTTGATCCACAATCTTTTCGAGAAGCTTCAGGTGTTCCCGAGTGGGATGTTGCAATGCAAGAAGAGTTTAATTCCTTGGAAAGGAATCACACGTGGGATTTAGTTCCAATTCCTAAGGGAAGGAAACTTGTTTGATGCAAGTGGATCTATCAAACAAAATTTGCAACTGATGGGTAAGTTGATAAGTATAAGGCTCGCTTGGTAGAAAAAGATTTTTCCCAAGTTCTAGGGGTTGATTACTCTGAGACTTTTGCTTCAGTTGCTAACATGAATTCCATCTGACTTGTTCTTGATATAGATGTAACCCATCATTGGGAAGTTTGTCAGATGGATGTGAAGAGTGCATTTCTTCATGGCGACCTTCAGGAGGAAATCTACATGGATCAGCCACAAGGGTTTGTTCAGGATCCTTCAATTGTGTGTCAACTTTGAAAGTCTCTCTATGGCCTTAAATAGGCTCCTCGAGCTTGGTATGCCAAGATGAACTCATTCCTTCTGACAGTTGGTTTCTCTCGGTGCCATTCTTATTCAAACGCATACATTCTGCAGCAAGCTGATACTCTCACATTTTTGGTTCCTTATGTTGATGACTTATTTATCATAGGGAGTCACTCATCCACCATCAAGGCAGTAAAAAATGCTCTACATGATAGATTTATTATGTTAGACTTGGGTCTTCTACATTACTTCTTGGAGATTGAGATCACTCAATCTTCTTTAGGTATCTTCCTTGCACAACCCAAGTATGCACTTGATATGCACTCCAGATTTCACATGGCTGATTGTAAGCCTACACCTACTCCATTTTTATCAGGGGTCAAACTTGAGGCTAAGTGCTCTTCACCCTTGGTTGATGACACTTTATACGGACAACTTGTTGGGAGCATCATCTACATGACTCATATGAACTCATATGAGACCTAACATTTCATATGTTGTGGGTATTGTCTCTAGATTCATGTAGGAGCCACACGAGTTGCATTGGAAAGCAACTAAGTAGATTCTCCACTACATTCAGGGTACTCACAATTATGGAATTCAATATGTAGCATGCATGGATATTGCCTTGGTGGGATATACAGATTTAGATTGGGCAGGTGATTCTCAAGATTGCAAGTCCACTTCAGAGTATTCTTTCTCACTTGGTTCTTGTCTAGTTTGTTGGTCGACCAAGAAGCATTCTGTAATTTCTCTTTCATCAATAAAGGCTAAATATCAAGGGGTAGTCAATGCAACGACTAAGACTATTTGGCTTCAGAATATTCTCACTCAGTTTGGTATTCCAATCAGAAAACCTATGATCATCTTTTGTGATAATTAGAGTGCTATATAGATCTCAAGAAATCCAGTTCATCACTAGAGGACAAAACACATTGAGATACATATGTGTATACACATAAAATGACTATGAGCAATTAAATAAATATTTTATATTTATTTAATGATTATTCTTCTATTAAATAGTTAATTTGAAAAGATTAATTTATTTAATTCATTTTTTCGTGTCTTTCTATTAATTAATTTAATTAAAATATTATAATAATTAATTCATCTATCCCATTCCTCTAATTAATTAAATATCTTATATTTAATTATCCTTTTAACCAAGTTAATTAAATATCTAATATTTAATTATCTTCTGCAAACAATTAAATATCTCATATTTAATAGTTATTCTCCTATCCTATAGTCTAAAATATTAAATAATTGCTAAATTATTTAAATCCCTTTTCCAACTCACCCTCCATCTCCACTTCATCTTCCCTTTGCCAACTCATCAAACATGTGGCTAAGGAAATTAATATTTCTTAAATATTAATTCATCATTTATCTTCAAATTCCAAAGTTAATGAAATTGTGTATGTACACATATTTCAAAACCATTTCCTATATTCTCTCCAACACCCCCTACATCTTATGAAGGACTGGAGTCTACTTGTCATATTCATGCCTAAATTTCCTCCAACCATCCTTAGATTCTCTCAGTCAGCAACCCAGTCAAGGTGAGATGAGTGACACTTGTCTTCTGCTTCCCCCTTTCTCTCAGCCTTCACATTTTCTCACAACCATTCAAATCTACAAATCTGATCATGACTGTTGATCTGAGCTACATCATTTAATCCTCTCAAGGTCTATAAAATCAAGAGATTCAGTTGAGAGAGAGTTAGTCTTCAAATTAATCATATGCATCCATGAGTTTTTGAAGCAAATAGCAAATAGCAATAGAAATTATCATATAGCATCATAGCATAATCATTTTAGCATAATCATGTAGTATTGCATATCATAGTATCAGTTAACTACAAGTTATCAGTCCATTCTTCATATGCCATCTTGGAAGCTATCAGTGCATTGTCTGAGAGCAAACCATCTGCAATCAGGAACAGTGGAGTTAGGACACAATGGGACATAAGCCATGAAGGTAATATTAGTATTTTATTTCATATGTACTTCATGTAGTTTCATTGGTTGAGTTTGGATTTCTTATGTCATCATTAGAGGCCAAAACGCATTGAGATACATATGCACTACATTCGGGAGCTAATTCAGGAAGGGATCATTGATCTTAAGTATTGTTCTACATCAGAGCAGACTACGGACATCTTCACCAAACCCTTCACCAGAAACAAGTTCCTTCATTTTCGATATTTGCTTGGGATGCACACAGGTGTCTACTTCAGGAGGGGTTTCTTAGTGCTTCATTCTTTCTCTCTCTATTTAAGAAAGGGTGGGGTATTCCTCTTATGGGGGGCCTTCTTCTTTTGGGGGGCATATCTTTGTACATGGGTACCTAGCATGGCCTAATTTTCCAGGACCCATCTTTTCACCCACCTAAGCTACGCTTAAGGGAGGGTGTTAGTGTAGGTTTTTTAATCTTCCTTATGGTAGGGAATAATTATTTTTCCTACATGTATATTATTGAAATTTATTAGGTTATTAGGAGTGGTTAATATGAGGACACGTGGCAAAATAATTCAGCTACATATGTAACTCTACACCTCACATGGGTAGTTGAGTTACACACCCTCTTTTGGCTTGTTGTGCCACCTCTCATAACCACTATTTTGTCATTTCCTAAGTGGGTTATGGGGTAGTTGGTTTTCTCACCCTCTTTAGGCCTTATGTACCAATTTTCTCAACTTCTTTTTTGCCTTCATGTAAGGAGGTTATGCCACATGTTTTGGCATTTACAAAGAAGGTAAAACCTCCCACCTTTTATGGGGAATAGGAGTTAATGCACCCCTTGGATGTATATGCTATTATTTTTCTATATAATAAGCAATATACTCTCACCGTCACTACTTTAGTGATAGCTTAGTGAGAGTCTTCTCAAAATTCTCTTCTTTGGACCTCTATTTTTCTCTCATATCAAATTGATCTTCATTTAGCTATTTTGATCTTCGATCATATATTTCTTGGAGTTGTGTGTGATCTATGAATAACATCAAATTCTAGCTCAGTTCTCACTTGTCATAGAATCTAACAATTGGAACTCGTAGTCTTTCAAAAGAACAACATTTTGTATGCCAATGATTGTCATTTTGCAAGCTTGAAAGCCGATCAAAGTCTCACTATTAAAAGAGAAACCATTAAAGAAGATCATAGTCAACAAAGCATAAGTTGATGATCTAAACATAAGCAATCGCCGATCAAAAGGGATTGGAGAAATTCGAAGAGATCTTTGCCAAGCAAAAGGGAAGATATAAAGAGTTAGTGTAGTAAAAATTATACAAAACCATGGTATCGGGTATCATGCAGCCTCTAATTCCAATTTTTTCTAGTAAAAATTATGGAAATTGGAAAGATTTGTAGAACCAGAGGATGAATAATCATTAACCGTATATGAAAAGAGTGAACTAAAGGAAAATAGGAAAAAGGATATAAGGGCCTTACAAATCATTCAACAAGGTATGGATGACATTGTTCTTGCTAGAATTAGTGGAGCTTTTTCAGCGAAGCAATCATGGGAGATACTAGAGACAACATATCAAGGTACAAGTAAGGTAAATGTAGCTAAATTGTAAGTACTTAGAAGGAAGTTTGAAAATCCTCAAATAAAAGATTGTGATTCAGTAGAAAAATTTTCAATTCAAGTTATGAATGTGGTTAATCAAATTATATTAAATGGTGATGAGCTAATAGATAAAAAATTGTAAAAAATATTCTTAGAAGTTTGCATAGAAAGTTTGATGCTATTATGGTGGCAATTGAGGAATCTAAGGATTTGTCAAAATATTCTATAGATGAGTTATTTGAACTGTTGAGAAAATTATGAATACAGGTTGTAACGAATAATAGAACTTCATTGGAAAATGCATTTAAGACACATATGACATTTGGTAGAGGCGGAAGAAGAGGAAACTCAAATTTAGAGGAAGACGAAGAGGCAATTTTAAAGAGAAGAAAGAAGTAGTTTTGAACAAGGAGGAAGGAGAAATAAAAGTTTCAATACAAGAGGACGTAACAATAATAGCCATAAAGAAAGTATGATAATTCTAACAGTCAATGGTATTATTGCAAAGAAGTATGGTCACTTTGCAAAAGAATGTCAAGAAAAACAAGTGGATACAGGAAAGCAAAATGTACTTTTTTTTTAGAGTAGTTCAAGAACATTATTTATTACTTTCATGTAGCTCAAGAAAGTTCAAATAGCATTTGGTTTCTAAATAGTGGTTGTAGCAATCATATGGTAGGGAATAAAGACTTGTTTGAAAGCTTGGATACTTTAGTCAAATCATAAGTTAAATTGGCCAATGATAACATACTAAAACTCATGGGTAAAGGTGAAATCAATGTCATAACAAAGCTTGGTAATAATCCATTCCTAATCTTTATTTTGTACCATGTTTAAAATATAATATTAGAACTATGGTATAACTTATACAAAAAGGTTATAAAGTTGTTTTTGAGAATAATGAGTGTACTATACTAGATATTCCCCCTAGTTACATGGTGATTTACAAGGTTGAAATGACAAATAAAAAAATGTTCCCTCTTTGAATGAAGAGTAATATGATGGAAGAATTTGAAGCAAGTCTCAAGACAACATGTCAAGATCAAGCTTGGGTCTGGCATGTTGGGACTTCAAAATTTTTGCCTAATTTTGAAGACCCAGACTTGAAATTTTGTAGATTTCATTTAGAATTGCCTTTCAGAATAGGCCTTTGTAGATCATTTACTAAGCTCATATTTTTGCACTATCAGAAGTGCTGAATTTTGGCTTTTGATATGCCTCTCTTGTGATAATAATATTAGGGTTTAGGGTTTTTGGAGGATTTTTACTTTGCTAAGTTTCCCCTTTGTTCTCCTGGGCCATGTTATGTTTCATAGTTGATCGACATCAGCCAGTTTTCTCACCTTAGGTCATGATCAGGAGGGTTCTCTATTATAGGTTTACTGACCCCACATGTCATTTTTTTAATATCGGGTTGATTACCTAAAATATTTGTTCCCTAAGGATCATATAATTCCCCTGGTGACTAAAGCTTAGTCATATTTTTTATTAGGATGGCCCCATCGCACAACACTTTATCCATTATGAGTCCCACTTGCTTGAATTCTTCACTTAAATGACAGCCCCAATATCCCAGTTACGTGGGATAAGAAAATCAATGAGGTTGTGTGGAAATGTGTTATCCCATGAGCATCATCATGCAGTTTCCTAATGGTGCGAGATAAGAATAAGGCCTATTTACCTAACAAATGTTGCCTCGCATTACAAAGAAAAGCATCTCCAAGGCTCGCAGGATAAGGCCCATATGGAAGCAAGGTGTTGACGTGGACATTTCCCTTATCCCGCGGGGTGGAAAGCAATGAACAATGACCGTGCAGCATAAGGTCCAAGTCAAAGGAGCTCAAAATCTCTTATCCCACAAGGTAAACAGAAAGTATAAATAGTCATGCAGGACAAGAGAACAAAGCGGCAACAAAAATAAATGCTTATCCTGTGCCATGATGAGTAATACAAATAGGTCATGTAGGATAAGGAGGATAGAAGAAGATAAGCAAGAAGGCTTATCCCGTGTGGTGATGAAGACCCAGGTTGCCGATGCACAAAGGAATAAAGCAAAAATAAAAGTGCAACGCGGGATAAGAAAATGAAGCGACAAAGAAGGATTTCGTTATCGCACACGTCCTCACGGGGATAAGGAAAGGGCCGTGGGATAAGAAAATATTAAGACAAAAGGAAAAAGGATTATCCGGTGAGGGCAAGAAGGGTGTAATTGAAGGTCATGGGATAAGAAAGTGAAGGGGACCAAAGGTAGATTTCCTTATCCCACACATGCCCATGAGTATAAGGAAATGACTACAGGATAAGAAAACAATTAAGGCGGAAGACAAAATGGCTTATCCCACGTGGCCTTCTGACATCAAGGGAGCAAAGAAACAAGCAACATGGGATAGGAAAACAACAAAGAAAAGCATGAATGAGGTTTATCCCATGAGGATAATGAGATTGTCCCCATAGCATGTGGGATAAGGAAACAAGGAAATACCAAGGAAGGCTTATCCCACACAAACAACAAGCAGACACAAGGAACTCGCGAGATGAAGGAAAAATGAAGAAAGGGCTTATCCCATAGGGGTAAAGTGATGTCTCAAAGGTAACATAGGATAAGTAAAGATGAAGAGGAAGGAGGAACCCGTTATTGCGTAACGCTAAGGACCAAATGATGAAATCACAGGGGCACATAACATGCATGTTATGAGATTTGCAAAGGATAGCACAATGGTCAAATTGTCCACGTGGAGGGTTGATGGAGGTTGACCACAGGATAAGGAGAATATTTTGAGAACGTGACGTATGCTGATTGGACAAATTCCATTTGTTGAGGGGAGAGACGATGCCGACAAAGATTGTTGTGCCGACATGCTGCAGGTAGATTTTTGTGACCAAATCAGATTGGATTTCAACAATGGCACCAAGGAGGAGGTACATTTAATGAAGATTGGACAGAAGATCAGTTGAGTGGTTCTATGAGATCGGAGGATCTTTTGTCTATAATATTTTATAGCCTCGAGCATGCTAGAGGGTCACAAACCGAGAATATGAAAGGACAGAGAGCAGGTATAAATTACTAGGTATATTAATCTAGGTTTGGAGCTTGGTCATGATGCAATAGAGGATGAACTTAAGGAAAATTTATGTGTGGCTCTCGACACCTACTTTTGTTTGTCCTCAAGCTCATGGTCCCAAGTCCCAAAGGCTGCAATTGCACTGCTTGCATTAATTGCCTCATGATGGATTGTGTACAAAGTAGGAAAATAGACACATCATGGCCTATCTATGTCCTAGGCAATAAAATTTTGATGTGTGTATCTCTCCTGGCCTGAAGCTTATTTTTCTCACTTGTGCCTGTAAAAGGGAATTTAGGGCCAGTGAGAAGGGGTTGATTCTGAATGTAATTTCTTCTAGAAGCAAGGCTTCCATGTACAATACAAGTTTTAATGCCAATTAGAGTTTTCATTCAGTTTGTATTTCTTAATGTTTCAAACAGTTGTAACCATAATACAGGCAGATTTAGAGGTTTTATTTGCAGTTGTCTCTCTTATGTATGCTCTATTTTGTTTTGTTTTGTCCCTACAAGTTAGGTGTATATCTTGTTGTTTTCTTCTCTTCAAGGAAGAGATTAATTTTCCTCTTCAAGGTACATAGAAATAGTGTTGTGTATATATACGATTCTCAAGTATGACTGTTGGTGAAACCAAAATGGAGAATTTTGGTGTAATGCATTAACATTTCAAGCTCAATGGTTGCATGTTACCCTATTTATATGTTAAATCTGCATATTGTGAAGTTAACTTTGCTGCCCATACAAGGCACCGGTCATGGAGTTGTTTCCAATTTTCAGAATCACTCCTTAAATCAAAATCTCTTTTACTCTTTGCATTAGGAGTAGGATTAGTGTACAAACCCCCCTCCTCAATGAAGTGCATAGATTCTTAGAAACTAAGGTTAAATCTATAACTAGGACTTAAACCATCTTCCTTAGTATATTTTCATTGGGATGATCTACTGTAAATGTAATGTCCTGAGTATTGTAAAGTTGTTAGTTGTTTTGACATTTCATAGGTTCACGCGCCTTGGTCTCATAGAGCCAAAAGTGCAGGAGATTTCAGTCTTGTGACTGATTCTCATTCATTGGCCAAATCCCTCTCTAGGTTTGTCGATGAGTTAGTGGCAATTTATCTAGGACTCGAGGACTGTTGGTTTGCGAACTAACAAAATGGTGACTCCGCTGTAGAAGTGTCTAGAATCTCTAGTTAGCAAAGTCTAAATCATCATATAGATTTCCCCATCACTCTATTTGAAAAGAGTCAACAAAGTGAAGGGTCTGAACTTTTATTTCAGATAGTTGGTGTGTTTTCATCTTGGAAGGTGTCTTGTAGCAACTTGTGCAAATAAAATCAAGTGACTCTGCTGATGTTGGAGAAGACCCAAAATGGAAAACTCTTTTGAATAGCTCCTTGTTGTTCAAAACTTTTTTCCTATGCAAGGAGGTGGCGACTCTATCTCAAAGAACCTGATTATGAAGCAAGAATATCTCTAGTTGTAAAGGAGTTCCTTGTCAAAAAAAAGAGAGCAATTTTTGCTATATTTTCCAAGTATTCTTCTCTGAGAAGTTTTTTGAAAACCATAAATTTTTAAGTTTTGAAATCTTCCCTGTCAAGTGTAGCAACACTTATTAGAAAGGGAAAATGTTTACTTTCAAATTTTTATACATTTCAGTTGTATTTGTAGTCATATGCTTGTGTTGAAAGAGTGTGCAAATCTTTGTAATAGGTTCATTCAAAAGGTCTTAAGTCTGATTTTCAGTCTTTATGTATTACTTTTGCTTAAGATCTTATTGTAAAAATGTTGTCAAGTCATGTGTGACTGCAAAGTTTGTATGAGGAGCTTGTAAATTCAAGCAAGATGATTGGTCATTATGTTGTCGCAGGCATAATGAATAATCAACAACTTGAAGGCCGGCCTAGAAGGGTGGTCATCCCTGAGATGTATAGACCTTTGAGTTTCAACAACATTGAAGGGTACCCACATCACTTCCCTATCTAGTTTAAGGATCAAGTACCTTTATTTCATGCATATGGATCCAAATCAGCACAATACCACATTCAAGCATTCAATCAGTTTGTTGAAGACTTTTAGTTTTGTAATGAAGACATAGTCATGAAGTTCTTTGTGAGATCATTGAAAGATGGTGCAAAGGAGTGGTATGAAAGTTTAGCAACACAAAGTGTGCCCTCATGGGATTGATTCAAGAGGTTGTTTTTAGAAAGATTCGGTGATGATACAGTCAGTAATGAGTAGCCCCCAGTCCTCAAAATATTCGTACATGTGAAGATGCAATATATGTACAAGAGAAACATGTGTGAAATGCTTAATACAAATTTCAAAGCATGTGTATCCCTATTGTCATAGCTTATACTTTCGGCAGTATGAGCAAGTTTATCAACCCCAAATAGCGTAAGAACAAAGCTTCTATGTTGAGTACCCAATAATGTATGTCAACGCTCATTTGGACATGAACAAAAAAGTGGGTGAGCAACCTTATGTGTTATTGTCTAGATTCTTGAAGGCATTACATTGTATTCCTATGAGTTTTATGCTTCAAGATTATGAGTGGATAGACTTATTTTTTCAAGTCTATGAACTTGATACTATTCACTAGCCAAGAAATTCGAAACTAGCTTGTTTTAATCAAATATTTGCATGGATTGACATGTTTGAAGATTTTAAATCTAAAATGTAGCACAGCTTGAAGGTGAAAACTCTCATGCTAATAATGACAAGGTTGAGAAAGAATATCATAAGGATGCACAAGTTGATAATGATATTCTTTGTATAATTAAAGACCAGTCACATGGTCAACATGGAGAAGATAATGTGTATGAAAAAAAGATAGGTGAAGAGAATGAGCATGAGAATGAATGCCATGACATCCTAAATGAAGTTGAAGATGAACATCTATAGGGTCAACATTCTTTTCTGGATGGTGATTGTGATTTTGAGAATGTTGTTGGAGATTCAATCTCCCATAACATGGCACACATATGCTCTTATGAATCTGGTGAGTTTTCGGCTGAAAAGGATAGCAACATGGGACATGTTAGTAAGAAAGATGACATATGTTCTATCAGTAGTGAAGACATCTTAGACTTGCTAGTAGCAGAGTACCTGGGATATGCACATGGAAAGAGTGAAGAATCTATGCACCCTGTTGATTTGGTTTTTGATAGTGAGGTTGTCTCCTATGATGCAACATGCAATGCACTTATTGTCAGTCTCCATCCCATGTTTGAACCAACGAATGTGAAAGAAGACAAGGAGCTTGAGGGAATGGGATTATTTGAATTTAATTTTGACATGTGTGCTGATAATAAGGATATGCATGCTGATAAAAACTCAATTTTTTTTTTAATGGAATGTGTGTGGATGCTAGTGATTAATAGAGAATGAGGGTATTAACAAGCACCCTTAGCCAACAAGAAGGGTTTTTCTAGGCTCCCATAACCCGCAATTGAATCTCTAGACCACAAAAAACAAAGCATGAACCTAACCAAAAACCGTTACCTAGCCAAACTAGGCCCTTGAAAACTACTAGCATACATCTTGTCCTTGAGAGGAACAAAAAACATAGGGATTTTCCTGGTTCCCTCAACCATGAGAGTGGGTTTTACAAGGAAAAAATATTTTTTGTTTTTTATTAAGATAAACGGGTTTTACAGGGACCCGAAACCCAAAGTCAAAGAGAAATACAAAAAATGAATAGTCGCTAGCAAGTCCAGAACCAATGGCAAAATAGCCACAAAAACATGGGCCAACCCCATAAAGCAAAAAAAAAATAGAAAAAGATAAACCCTAAAACACACTAAACCAGAGATTGCATTAGCTCTGAATTCTTTTGGATTAATTTTTGTTATCTATAAGAACATTTTATTTTTCTTACTTGTTGAAACTGTGACTACAATATATAGAATAGTTTCTCAAATTGGTTATGGTGAACTTCCAAAATAACATGCTAAAATGTATCTTATGAATGTTTTAGATATTATAGAACTTTTGGAGGTATAAGATTGACTAGTGTAGGGTTCATCATTGGTTGAAGTCAAGATTGTCATCTTTACTCATTCCAAAAATTTCTTGTTCTTTTGGATCCATTCATTCTACACTTGAGAGTGTACCTAATGCATTTTTCAATAGTCATGGTTTGAATGGATCTTTGAATAGTCTTGCTTGGACATTAAGAGATATCTTTTCTACACTTGATGAGGGTCAAAAATCTCATCTAAGACACCAAATCGATAAAATATAATAGGGTCACATAGGAGCCAAGAGGTGTTTTATTATCCTGAACTAGCTTCTCACTCAGGGGTGATTTATTGCATGAGAAGCACCCTATTTGTGTCTCTGAAGTAAAGAGGGAGCTTGGAATTATGTCTTTAAGAAAATAGAGTGGCAATATTTCTTATGTGTGTAGTTGGTGTATCCACATTTGGTTGATTCTTTGTAATGCAAAGGATGGATTGTTTTCACAACACTTGAGAAGGCATTAGACACAGTTAGAAGGGATATAGACTTTTAGAGGAAAGTTGTCTCATGTGTAGCACTAGAGGAGGCATTAGACACACTCAGAGGAGATGTGGAGATTTAGAGGAAATGTGTCTCAGTGTGCATAAATTTTGGAAATAGTTTTATGCTATCTCATGTTGTGTAGATGATTTTAGGTTCTACAATTAGGAGATCCATCGATGTAGTCATTTTGGTGTTTCCTAGGTGAGGAAGATGAAATGGTGAAGATGCTTCATCAAAGATTCCAAAGGTTTGGGTTCAACCCTTGAAATGTTCTACTCTTGTTTGAATTAATGTAATAAGAGGGATAATGTTGGATTATTAAATTTTTTATATTAATAAATAAATAAAATAAATAGTTAGTTATTTTGGGAGTTTTAGCAATTATATAGGAAAATAATGGCTTTATATGGCCAATACACATCAATGTAAAAACTATCTGATTATATCAAATTGAGTTCATTGAAACCTTTTGTTTTGCTCTCCTCAAAAGTAGCATTAATAGAAATTTCAATGATATGTTCCTTTTGTGTCAAAATATTCTGATGAAGAGGATCACTTTTGGATATAGAGATTAAATTTCTCATGATCTAGAACATGTAAAAAGTGATCAAGGTTTGTTACACTTATAAGACTAAAATATATATTTTTGTTTACCTCATCTACAATCTACATATTATATTGTCCTCTCAAAAGGAAACATCTTGAGCATCTATCATGTAGGTACACAACCATATGTTGAAAATTATTCCTTGTGAGGACTCATTTAGTAAGGAGAAAATTGAATCAATAATTAAAGTATCATCGCTTATAGTGTTAGAAGAAATAGATAATTTATGTAATTTTCAACAACATTGGAAAATATTTTCATTGATGAATTTGAGCTCTTTTCCTCATTTCTTTTGGAAAATATTACATTGTTTGTTTTGTTTAGTTTAGAGTTTTAAATTATATTTGATAAATAAATATTTAGTTGTGAAGAGTTACTTGATGGGAATAGTTCCTTATAGATTAGTTATGAATAAAATGATGACTTTATAAAAATAATGGACTGTGTTATGTAAGATCGTCTAGTTGAATTTTGATTGATTATTAATATCTCTACTTTGTTATTAAACTACAACAAAGGTGTAGTTTTTGTGTGAAATTTTATTTCCTACTCTTCATTTAGTATTATAGAAAATTGCATAATATGAAAATGTCCTCTAGAGTTTGAATTTCATGATAAATGGATGTATTGGAGAATGTGAAGTAGGTAGATCCCTTCTTCTGCCTACTATTTCCATGTCGCATACCTATTCCAAGTAGTATATTATAGACATAATTGTTGATATTTTTAATGAATGAAGTGAGAAGGCAATAGAAGAAGTTTTCATAGAGCGATGAGCCATTCATAGGTGTGATTTAAGGATAGAAGCATTAGTTACATGGTAATGTCTATTTGATTATGATATAACTTTTTGCTTTCTCAATAGTTTCTATAGCTCACATAACAATAAAGGAGCACTCTGCACCACACACCTATGCTTGTCCTTTGAATCAACTCCATATCTATTCTTGGCACTCATACTTGGAATGGTGAAAATAATAAGATACCTAACATGATTGACATACAAGGGATTATCAGGTCATTTTGATTTTTTTGGATTAATTCATCAAATGACTTCCCTTGCATTAATGTAAAGAAGGAAAAGAGAGTCTATAAATTTTTTAAAGTTATAAACTTTTATTTAGCATTTATGTGGGCTGCAAAAAATAGCATATGTAGTTGATTGTCAAGTATAATAAATTAGTGTGTGGCGAGGTTCACTTTCAAAGGTTTGTTTGAATTTCCTTAAGAATAATTTTGGAGTTTATCATGATCAATTTTTTGCATAAAAAAATAATTCATCTATTGAGAATTATAATTTAATTTTAAGATTTTAATTTAAGACAAAACAAATAGATTTATAGGTTTATTTGGAGTTATAAGGTTTATTTGGTCATATTTTGTAAAAATATTATAAGGATGTATTAGTAGCTAAAATCATTAAAATTGCATATGGCCACACATCACATGGATAATTCATTAAATGTTTGCATACTTGATACCTAAAAGCCACACTTGATAAAACTTTGAGAGGATTGATTTCTAATTATGAAGGATAAGGTCTAGGAAAATAACACATTGGAAGTTAGAGGAAATGGAGGCAACATGATATCTATCATCCTTAGCTAGCTTCTCATTTAGGGGTGATTTATTTTATTAAAATAACTAGTCACATTTATGTCCCTTGATAAAATATGGGTCTTGCAAATATTTTTCTCCTTAAAGAAAATAGGGTTCTTGGAAGTATTTGTGTTCCTTCAAAGAGAAAAGTAGAGCTAGCGTTTTCTTGTGAATGCAATTGATGTATTTTTTTTGTTTAGGTTTAATATGGAGAAAGAGGTATTGTTTCAAGATTATTGAAGGAGGTATCTGACATACTTAGAGGAGATGTGGATTCTTAGAGGAGATTTGTTCTGTCACGTGTGGTATTAGAGAGGATATTTTGGCACACTCGAACGAGATGTGAATTTTTAAAAGAAAGTTATTTGTCTCATTGTGCAAGGTGGTTGGAAACACTTTATGTTATCTCATGTTGTGCAGATGGTTGCAATGTCTAGAGTTAGGAGTTCCATTGATGCAGTCAATTCGATGTTTCCTAGTTGAGTGAGGAGGATTAATGAAGACCCTTCACGAAAGTCTCTAGAAGGGTTTTTGCCAACTCTTGTAGTATTCTAACCTTTGTTTAGATTAATATTCTAAGGAGGGAATGTTGGAAAATATTACATTAATGAATAGTTTTTAATTTAGAATAGTTACTAGATTAAACAAATATTTAGTTGTTAAAAGTCAATTGACAAGAATAATTTTTCATAGGGTAGTTGTGAATAAAATGATGGAGTTAAGAGGCCAATATTATGTTTTGTAAGATCGTCTAGTTCAATCCCAATTAAAAACCAATATCTCAATTTTGTTACCGATCTATAGTAATAGTGTAGTTTTTGTGTCTAATTTAATATTCTACTCTTCAATTTCAATATTTATTCTTTATATATGTCCCAATTTTAAACAATTCCAAAATTCTACTCTAATCTATCATAGTGTTTTAATATACTCTTAGGCATAGATCTATCCTTCTTATCTAGCTTTGGCCCTTATTTTTCTTTGTATGTTTCTCAAACATGCAAGCATCTTTGAGGCTACATTCATATATTTTCTTCTCACTTCCTCTTAAAGGACAATAGAAAAACGATTATAGTTTTTTTACTCTTTAATATTACAAATAATGACAATAATTAATTTTTTTGTTGTATTGAATAAAAATCACAGTATTAAGATATATTTGTTTTCATCTTCCAACTTAACAAATATAGAAGTAAGATGACTTAAAATCAATTTGAAAATATTGACATGGTCTTCAATAGAATCAAAATATTTCATTTTCAATGGATATAACCATATTTTGATATCACCGAGATCATCACCCTCAACTTGTATGTGGTGGTCTGCTAAATAAATATGCAAGATGTTAGAATGTACTAGATATTTTCATATAGTTCTCCATGCCCTCTTTTGTATTTTTTATTAATATTTGTCATACATATCAAATGGCTTGTTTACTTGTAAAATAGGCAACCAATAATCTCTTTCCTCCAGGATATCCGCCACATTCAACTTTCATCTTCAACTTCTAGTACTATTATTTTTTAAAAGATCTACATGAGGAGAAGAATATGTTATTTAGAAACATTTCTTAAAATCTTTAAAATGACATAATACAATTTCTTTTGCGACAACTACAAAATTTTTTAACACTTAATAGAAAGGTGTCCCTGTCCATTCATAACCTTTAGTTCCAATACCAAATGTTGAGAAATGATATGAAGCTACTACAAAAATGAAATCTGAAATTGTATATCAATTAAAAATTATTTTTTCTAAACACAAATTATCATAAGATTAAACTATGTGCTTTCATAAAATATCATTAAGATATATGTATGTATGTATGTATGTATGTATGTATGCATGCATGCATGCATGTATGTATGTGCATACATGTGTGTGTGTGCGCGCAATACTAATATTAATAAGATTAAATGACGTGCTTCCATAAAACTCATTAATGTGTGTGTGTGTGTGTGTGTGCACATGTGCAAGCTTGTTTCTATGTATGTATACCCTCTAATCTATATCAAAATTAATAATAACGGTTCTTGTTGGAACAATACTAATGCTATCGAAATTAGTGGGGTTTGATGTATAATGATAATTCTATTCATTTATTTTGCTCTTTTTCTATGGGGTTTAACATTACGAATCACATGAGATGATTGGGCTATGCTTGTGGTGCTTAATGATGCTTTCAAGCTAGGTTGAAAATATTTTATCTTTAAGAAGTATTCCATAATCTTGTTCTCTATTTTAAATAAAAGGAAGCTTCATGAAATTTCTTGGAGGCTAGTGTCTTGCTAGTGAAGCAAATTATCAAACTTACTCCAAATTTTAATTCTATTTCTTTTATTCATATTCTTAGGGAATATAATGGTGTTGTCGATTACTTCGACAAATAAAAATTTATGTCAATATAAATTAAAATTTCATTGAATGAGAATCCATGTCTATTGATAAATCATCACAATTTCTTCAACTTTTTCGTAAGGTGAAATGTTAAAAAACATAATTTTTTTTTCTTCAAACTTTGTTAATGATTTTTGATATTTAAAAATCATATATTATAATCTTTTCCTCACTCTCAATTAAAACAATTGTCCTATATTATGTTTTTTTCAAAGAAAAATAACATCGACTAGGAACATGTCCTCATAATAAGTTAATATGTTTTCAAGTCTTAATATCTCCTAATTATTTTATTCAAGGAGCTCAACCCTTCTTCGCTTTATGGCCCACCAGCAAGTAGGGTATGCTTTGCTTGATACCATAGACCGGCTGAATGTGTCGTTTCTGCTGGCATTAGCAGATGGCATCTATAGTTGATTATTCAAATGACTAGATACTGACTTTGTAGGGTTCCATTGTACTAGAGCTGAACGATGCAAGGATGTTCCATAAATGGAAATCATACTATATTCAATGGAATCTCCATGATTTTTCGCACAGCCTAAATTAAATATAGGACTAGGTTATCGGTATTTTCATGGATTGCACCCTTAGCAATTAATATATACCCTAATAATTGGCATGATCACGACGTGCACATTGACGTAAGTGTTGACGTCAGGTTAACGCTAAGCCGGGACCCGCTGAAACATCTTCTGCAGAACTCTACGCCACTGATCATTCTTATCGTTGCGGACATTATTTTTTCCTATATATTTTCACTCCCAGGCGAAAAGATTAAGACCAAGAAAACATTACCTTTGTCAAAAATTTGTGATTTTACATGGAGCAAGTGAAAGTGCTCAGCGTATGGATGAGCCCATTCGGCATCCGCCCCTTGATTGCCCTTGAAGAGAGAGGAGTCAAATATGATTACCAAGAAGAGGCGCTGCCCAACAATAAGAGCGACCTCCTCCTGCAAATGAATCCTGTCTACAAGAAAATACCTGTCCTCATCCACAATGGCAAGCCCATATGCGAGTCTCTAATTATTCTTCACTACATTGATGAGACCTGGGGCTCCGAGAAGTTTTTGCCATATGACCGAGCCCTTGCCCGCTTCTGGGCTGACTTCATTGATAAGAAGGTAATGGTTTGCCCGCTCTTGTTGGCATAAGCATTTTATTAAATCAACACATTTTCAACTAGCTGGAGATTGAGAAAGCATAATACATGCGTTGTCTGTTTTTGCAGATTTTCGAGACGGGGTTTCGTATAGTGATTTCGAAAGATGAGGCTCAGGAGCAGGCGAAGCGTGACATGCTGGAGAATTTCCAATTATTAGAAGGTGCAATGAAAGAAATGTCAGGAGGAGGATCACTGCCTTTCTTCACTGGAAAGGATTTGGGGTTCCTGGATTTCGCGTTCATACCTATAATATGTTGGTTTCATACATATGAAAGTATTGGGAATTTCAAGATACCGTTTGAGACTGAATATCCGTTGCTTGATGCTTGGGTCAAGAGATGTCTGGAGAGAGAGAGCGTCAAGAAAATTCTTCCCTCCTCTGACCGGATTCTGGAACTGGGCTTCAAAATAAGGAAGAGATATGGGGTAGACTAAATTGCAACTGATTTATGCGCTGTAGACTGTATTTGTAAGTTGCTTAAGCAGATAGCTTGTGTAAGCTCCCCGGAAAATTTTCAATAGCACACCTGAATTTATGTATTATTTATAAGTAATTTGCTATTTTATTTGAATGCACAAGATTATCTTGATGACTCAAGATTGAATGTCAAAGAAAGAGGGGATTTTTATATAATATTTTTTTGTTATTAGTTTCTGTCATGGCATGAAATTATACGCGTGGTTACATTTTTAAGTAGTGATTAAATAATTTTTTTAAATCAATCAAACAAAAATATTATGTCAATGGGTCCTTAGTCTATTTGTGAAATTGAATGGCTCCAATACATATATTTAAAATCTATATTAAAAATAAAATTAAACATTATATTAACAATATTTTTATCTAGCACTCCCTTTGGGCACCCAGACAAACCACTATGCTGATGCTCACGGGGCTTACATTGGGTTACAGATGGCGGTTAGACAAGAGTTTAACCGTGCTTGGTTGGAAAGTGACTCGATGAACATAATCATCTACATTAATAGACACTAGGAGCCAAGCTGGACAATCAGGCATTTGATCAAGGATTGTCATATCATGATTGCCAACCTAGAGGACTTTAAAGCTTCGCATGCCCATCAAGAAGGGAATTCCCCCACTGATTATATGGCAAATCTTGGAGTGGATTACATGGAGGCTAAATGGTGGACAGAAATGGAAAATTTCCCGAGGAACTTGTCTGAGTTGTCTAGAAGGGATGCTGAATTAAGAGGCCACTCATTACCAATGCATAACGACTGAAAGCCATTGGGATAATTTTTTCTGGTAGAAGATTTTTTTGACTACCAATGCTTTCTATTCTAGAGGCTTTGCTTGTTTTTGGGTTGGTTTGTTGCTCTGTGGTCTGGGTGTGCTTTCTGGATTTATCATAATTGTGCATGTCATGGGGGGTGATAAGAATAGGATGGAACCCACCTCTTTTGAAATCTAGAAATGGAACTCTGTGGTTTGGAATGAGATTTTGGACAAAGGACTGATGTCGTATATTGAAAGGTTGAAGGGGTATTTGCCGAATGATGGGATAATGGTATCCTTAAGGTCTACAATGTAGAATTTAGGATTGATGAAGAATTTATTGCTAAAATTATTGACCTGCAGATGGAGGGAAGGAAGTTCTATAGAGAGAGGAAATTTGCAGATGAAGCTATATCCACCTTCTTCGACAAGATGAAGGAGCGAAATAGGTTTCAAAAGATGGATGATGGTGGCTACTAGGAAGGATCTTTAGACACCCCAGGCTGATGTGGCAGAAGTGATTGTGCAATACATTACTCTTGATGGTTGGTATGCGAGCATTTTTTCCTATCACTTTGTCATTTTGAATCACTTCAGACATGATACGAAAATCTCGATCCCTTTTTATCTTTTGTCTTCCTTAAAGCATGGTCTGGAGAAACATGTTGAGAATGTGGACAACCCAGTCCTCCATGAGGGCCTTATTCATCTCATTATGAATTGTGCTAAGGCCCATGAAGTCAAGTTGTACCCTGTTTTGAATACCCATGTTTCTTGTTCCAAAGCAGAGGTCTAGGTAGTTTATAATACAAATTCAGAAGGGGAAGATAGTGGGCTTCTCGGGGATTAGCAGGATCAAGACTTGTCTGATGATCCCAAGTATTGTCTGCCTACAGGTGAGAGTCCCATTCTTACCCCTGGGACAGGTAGTAGTAGATGCAATAAGAACCCTAGGTAGGTCGCTAATAAATACAAAAATTTGGGGACTAAGCATGTTGACTTTGTCTCTCCCATACCTAAGAAGCTCAAATCTGGAAATGGGGGGGACAACATTGATAATGAAAAGGAGATTAAAATTGAAATCCCCATTAATGTTGATCCTAGGAAATAGGGGAGGGATGCCATTGACCCTGACCTGGATGATTGTTTTTCCCTTCTGTCCAACAGTCAAATGGAGTGCCTTTGGAAAATGGGTATGGAGATTGAAGTCCTTAAAGAGGGTATTAACGGTATTGTTTATACTTTTACAGACAATCTAGGACCAAATAAATTGGAAAAAAATCTCCAATTGACCCAGAAAGTGAGCGAGGACGTGGACAAGCTAAAATTGAATCATGAAAGTAGGATATGGAATTTGGAGGTGAGTGTTGTAGAAATCAAAGGTAGTCTGAAAAATCTGGTTGAGATCAGCAAGGCCACCATGAATAATAGTTCGGAAGGTTTGTTGAGGGTCAACAACATGATTTTGGATTACAGGGTTAATCCTATTGACAGTGTGACACCTTCAGACTCTAAACAGAAGAAGATTGTGAAGGGTGCAGGTGGTTAGACGCCTCGATCCAAAACTATGACTTCTCCATGTACCCGTACCAAGAGCAAGAACTAGGAGCAAGGAAGCTCCATATTTATCATGGATGAGTTGGAGGATATCAACAAGAAAGTGATTCAGAAGAATCTAGATTTGGTGCATTCCTATCAGTAGGTATCTGTTTGTGTTGGTCTTAATTGTTGGTCTTTTGTAGACTGTTTTGTGGGCTTGGACCAATTTCATTTTTCTTTGGCTGTTAGTTACAAACTTTAATGCTTATTTCCATGATTTTTGTAGAACTTTTGGGTTTCGGGTCCTTGTAAAACCCATTTACCTTAATCATAAACAATTTTTTTATTTAAACATAGGCGAAGCTATAAATATTAAAGCATATAGTGAGGTTATTCAATGAATATTTTATTTTTAGACCACACAAAATTCAAAACTCTCCGAAGAATCATTAAAAATAATAGAAACAAATGTTCATGTGCCAAAGAATGTTTACAAAAATTGGTTTTGCTTTCTATTAAAACTTAACCTTGATTTTTAAAGGTTTGGAATTTCAATTGATTGAACAAAACTATTTTGACAAATTTGTAGGAACTATGCTACAACAAAGCCTTGTTTTATTTTGGAACATAAGTTTATGTTAATATCTATTTTATTGGAATTCTTTGGGACATGTTTCTAGCCTCATTCTTTATATACAACCTCTAAATTATTTAGATAATGGTTTATGGTCTAATCAAAAATTATTTTATCATCATCATCAACTGTACTCAATAACAAATATTGTCATTAGTTGTTCATAATAAAAAAAATAGATTTTTATTATTATATATTTATTTTAATTATTAATAAGTATCGTATTATTCCTCTTATAAATATTATTTAAGTAATTTTACTCAATATTTATAAAATTGATATAATTATAATGTTATTAAAATAATAATGATAAAAGTATTATTTAGTTAGAAAAATTAGGAGTTTTATTTAGTTGAAAATTAATAATCATAATAAAAGGTAAAATGTAGATAATTAAAGAAATAAGTCATCTAGAAAAAATATGATTTTTTGAGTTAGCTATGGATAGAATTTGCATTGCATTTTAACATTAGAATATTACACCAATTCATCATAATTTTGCATCTAGATTCTAATATTAGATACCACACTACATTGTAATCTAATAACTTGGCATATTTACCTGACATATCTTCAAAATGTGTACATCAACAAAGGAGGTTTATTTGTTATCAATAAAGCTCCATGTCTCCATTTTATACATGAACAATTTTAATTGGTTGGTTTTTAATTATACGCTATACACACTTGAAGGTATACAAGTATTACTAATTAATAGAATAGAGGTCAAATCAATCCCCATAAAAAGCATCCTGGGATAGATTCATGAGCTTAATTTGGTTAAAATGCAAGAGAGAATTTCTTAGAAAATGTATTAGTTATAGTTATGCTAATTCAATAATAAATCTTAATTATCAAATGTAAGTAGAACTAGCAATTGCACCCTGGTGTGCAATGGGTATGTCAAATAGGAATGGAATTTGGTTTATTATTTGCATGCATTTTTGTATTACAAGAGTTCAACTATTTGCATAAATTTCTATATTACATGAAGATCAATTGAGGCAATTTACAAAATAATGTTGTTTGTACCAAAAAGGTATCAATAGGGAAGTGATAGTTAAATCAAGAAGATAATCATGATCCATTACAAATCTAGGCTCATGTTATGTTTGCAATAGGTAGAGAGGGAGAGAGATATAAAGAGCAAGATAGAGAGAGAGAGAGAGAGAGAGAGAGAGAGAGAGAGAGAGAGAGAGAGAGAGAGAGAGAGAGAGAGAGAGAGAGAGAGAGAGAGAGAGAGAGGTGGGGGGGACAAATAGAGGGGAAGATGGATATTTTAAGATGGAGAAGGATATGTAGAAAAGGAGAGGGAAACATTAAGAGGGACATGAGAGAGAGAGAGATAAAGATAGAAGAGATAAATATATATAGAGAGAGATAAAGTAATAGAGAGATAGGTAATCAGATAGAGATAAAGGGTGAGATGGAAGAGGAAATAGTGAGAGATAGAGCTAAAAAAGTAAAGATAAATTAATATATAGGTCTAGGGAGAGGGAGAGGGAGACATTTCTAGAGATACAAGGAGAGATACCACTATGGAGAGGGAGAGGGAGAGGGGGAGAAGGAAACATGTCTAGAGATACAAGGGGAGATACCTCTAGGGAGAGTGAGAGAGAGGGAGAGGGAGACATGTTTAGAGCTACAAGGGGAGATAGAAGAATAAATATTGTGTGTGTGTGTGTGAGAGAGAGAGAGAGAGAGAGAGAGAGAGAGAGAGAGAGAGAGAGAGAGAGAGAGAGAGAGAGAGAGAGAGAGAGAGAGAATTGTGTTTGAGTGGGACTGAGAGATATGGGAATATAGATAGAGAGAAAAAAAACACATACACAGACAAAGTGATAGAGAGAGTAATAAATGAAGGTTGAGGTAGAGAAAAAGGGATTCAAAGATATAAAAATATAAAGATATATACAAAGTGATATATAGAGAGGTAGAGGGATACATTTAGAGATAGTCAGAGAGATGGAGTGAATAAGAGAGATGGATAGATATAATGAGATATATATAGAGAGTGAGAGGGATAGACGGGAAGATAGAGATAGAGGGGTAGTAGTGTCAGACAAAGAACATGATAGAGCAAGTAATAAGTAAGGAGGTAGAGATAGATATATAAGTTTAAAATATAATGATTGTACAATAGTTTGAATTTAATAGAATAGTAATTATTATAAATTGAACTACTTCTAATAGTTTTTTATTTTATTATTATGATTTCATTGAAATATATTTAATACTTTATATTATGTTAAAATTAAAATATCATATATAATAATAAAAAAATATATTTAATTTAAATAACAAACTTAGTTTCAAAATTTTGTTCATTTAGTATTCTACATAAGTTTCTAACATCTATGGATATTAATTAATTTTTACCATGACACTAAATAAGCAATTAGTTGAAGCTCTTTAAGAGCTTAAGGGAACACATTGCAGACAAAGGAATTTATATTCTTTAATAATATTACTTTTTTTTCTTAATAAAATGGAGCAAGAGCATGTCGAATCATTTTCATGGGTTCAGAAAGATTTGGCAGTAAAAGGGTTCATAATGTCGTAGCATTGCAACATTAAAAAATAAAGAATATACAAAAAGTATGGCACATGTGTTGGCAAATTGAACTTTTCACTAGTTACAACTTTATTTAAAAATAAAAATAGCCAATGACATGAGATCATGATTTCTGTGGTGGTTGCAGAGAAAAGTTTGTTGCACACGGTTTACATGACAATATCATGCAATTTGTTGCACTATTTCATTGCAAAAAGCATTATTGCGGACGTGAAATGACAAACGAAAAAATGGAGATGGAGATGGGAGAAAACAGAAAGAAGAAATGACCATTGACAAACAAAACCAAATATAACGGTTAAATACATTCCAATCGTCTTCCACGCTCATTGAAAAATGTAAACCATTGATTTAAAAAATGAGGTCATCTATTTCATATAAGGAGTAAGGAGATGCCTTCGGCTTAATAAAATATCTATCATTAACTAATTAAAATTAATAAAAGAAAATAAAGATATTTAAATCCTCTTTTTCATTATTTTGTTTATTAAGCTATTCTTTATATGAATCTAATCTATTTTACCAAATTATATTTAATATTCATTTTTTTAAAATAATTGCATAATTAATAAAAACATGTCACATTTAAAACAACTATCCTGTAATGGCAAGTACTTGTATCACATTATTGTAATAAAAACATTTGTTCTAATTTTTAATTATTATAATTTTGAGTTGTAATTAAAATATGTGTCTAATTTTTAATTATTATAAATTTGAACCATTGTTATTTTAAAATTATATTAGTATAAATATATTTATGTAATATTAGCTATAAATTTTATTTTAATAAAATAATTATAATATAATACAAATTTTATAGTGAAAACATATATTTTTCTTATAAGCATAATCCTAATTTAATTTTAAAAAAACATGTAATTATAATTATAATAATAAAATTAATCTCAAATTTAATTATTATCTTGTAGTGTATATTACTTTTCATGTTTATGTAATATTAATTATAATTGGTCTTAATTAAATAACTATTAATAATTATCAAAGTGAAAATAGACATTTTTTGATTAACTTAATGAAAAATATTGAAATTTATGATTAGAAGTTATTATATTATTTTGTATATATTATAATGATTAAAAAATTATGATTTTCAAAAAAACATTTAAAAATAGAATGATTTCAAATGATACAATGATAAAGAATACATATAATAATTCGGTTTTTTCTAATAGAAATACTTGTATTTAATTTAATTAGTTTTATTATCTATATTTTGAGATAAAAAATAAATATTAAAATTTAGACCGGGTCCCATGGAGAGGGGCTTCCTAAAAAATAGAGTTGTAGCTCCTTTTAAAGCTAGTGGTCCCATGATATTTGTAGTGTAGTTCAACTTAAAAATTTAAATAATAAAAGCATTTCCCTCCATAACTAGTTTTTAATAGAAATTAAGCTTACATGTTTGACAAGTAGTAGATAACATTGTAAAGGCCTTCTATTTTTTTTGGAAAAGTTTCCAAATAATCCTCTAGCACACAAAAAAAAATATTCATGGGACCACCTCTTCCTTAAAAATAGAGACCACCTCTTCCTTAAAAATAGAGCTTAAGCACTCTCATCGACCCTTCCTTATATATCTATTTAGAAAAAATATTTAATTTATAATATCATAAATAATAATAATAAAAAAAACTATTTAAAATAGACATTTCTTTTTCTTTTTTACAATATCTTAAATTTAAAAATACAAAATCTCAACTTTACAAAAACCAAATTTATTTTGAAAGCAAAAATAGTAATCACATTTGATTAGTGCAAAATAATTGATTAATTATACTTAGTGAATGCAATAGTATTACCCAGGCCTGGAATTTGAAGGCAAAATGGCCGTTTTTTCACTTTTGAACCGTAGTAGGTAATATATATATTAGTTTACAATGTTTATTATAAAAATACAAATTTATTTAGAATATTTTGAAATGGAAGGATTTAGAATATGGAAGGATGTAGTTGTTTCTAATTTTATAATATTTTAATATAATTTTTTAGAATAGTTTTATTTTTTCATATGAATTTAGAAACTTGTCATAATTGAAATGGTAGAATATAATTGATAAAATATTTTAATATGAATTTTTATAATATATTCTATTTTTTTATATATGAATTTAGAAACTTAGTCAATTTAATTTTTTAAATATATTTAATAAGATTGTTATAGAAACTTGTCAATATATATATAATTTTAAAATTTAAATGTTTATTATTGCTAAATTAGTAATTATTAATTGATTATCATTTAATGTTAATATATAATATAATTTAGAAACTTATTTAGTAAATTTAAGATTTTTGCATATATTATTAATTTATCATTATTTTCTCATTAAGATAATGATTTTCATTTCTTCTCATAATGATAAAGATGTGCATTGATTTTCATTGCTTCAATCTTCTACTTTTATATGAAAGGTAAGGGTGACCGTCAAATTCTACTACAAGAAGTAGGTAATAATTGATAAATATAAATTTCCAAACTAAAATATATATTAAAAGAAAATCCAAAACAACTCACATACAAAATAATATAATAAATTTAGAAAGACAAACATAACTTAGTATACAAAGTTATAGATAACTACGACCATTAAAAGATTATTATAAGTTGAGTAAAGAATTCTCTTTTATCCATAAAGACAACAAGATCATTTATAGTATACTTTTTTAATAAATTTTTTTTGTTTTACTAATCACTACATGTATTTTTCTTTAAAAAAAAGTGGGTTCGAGAATATACACCCCTAAAGTCTGAATGAAGAAGAACCTTCTGACAACTAGAACAAACAAAACGCTAAACAGCGAGAACAAGAGCAATAGTCAGAAGAGAAGAGCATCCTCATCATCCGACTTCATCATAAATTAGTGGTTCCAGAGTGACATTTATCCTCAAAGATGAGTCTGGAACTTCTTACGTGATCATACCATGATTGAAACAATCCACCACGCGCACACTGCCAAAGCACAGGAGCAAATAGTAATGGATGTGGGCATTCGCCCTTTATCCTTCCTCACCCACATCCCTTCCAAGATTGGAAAGCTATTTATAACAAGGAAGCCTGATAACATTAACTGCACAAACATACTCTCAGTTACCTCATACCCTGCCATGGTCGATTGCACTATTCCACCGATCAATGCAATCAAATTGATCATTGCCAGCGTGGAGGGAGGAATGAAAAGTGTAGAGGCCACCCCAAATTCAAAAATTTCTGCCTCATATCTTTTTTCTGCTTCACTGTCTGATACTTTGCTTGTTACCTCGAAACCCACTTTAGAAATACCCATTAATTTGCAGAGGACTTGAATCAGTCCAAACAGATACGATGACACGCCTTTGATCATCCACATCCTTTGCTCGTTCCACCATCGTTTCAACGAACCACCTCCTACGTATATGAATTCAATTGCACTGTAGGAATATGCACACACTGATAAAAAAACAAAGAGGAGGATCCATGAATCCCGAATCTGATAAACACAAGTTAAATGCATTAATCAGTAAAGAACCTTTTATGAAAAAATGTAAGGTAAGTTAATCAATAAGAAGAGTATACAAATCCTGATTGAAAAAAAAGAATGAAATTGTAATTTACCGAAGGAAATATTGATTTGCCGCTGAGCATACATAGAGCTGGGAGAGAGCCATAGCAGAGAATGTGTAATGAAGATGGACCCCAGAGACAGTAAGAAGTGTAACCCATTATATGTGCTATGTTATTGCTATGGAGTAATGGACAAAATTTGCTTACAAAAATCTCTAAAAGACCTGCGGTCCATCTTTTTTGTTGAATCAATGTATCGTTCAGATTGATTGTTGGGCATCCCACAAAGGTGTCCCTTGTGGGAATACAGAGAGCTGATTTCCAGCCTCTGCATTGTATGGCAAAGCCTGTCGCTACGTCCTCCACTGCACAGTCATACATCATGCCAGTCTGAAGGATTGCCAGAAAATTTGGATTAGAATATATGATTTATATCAGTTTCACATCAAAACTGTGAAAAATAAATATGAAATTACCTTGATTCCCCAGAGGGTGTTCTGCTCGTATGTGCACTTAGAAAGCTCTTTGGCATCTTCTATTATGTTGTCTGAGTTTTTCCAGTGATTGTGTTGTTCGTTGACAGGGCACAGCGCAGTCCTGCGGTGGATACATCCAGTGCCCACATATAATGGTCCTTCAATTCCATCCAGTCCTTGACATGGTATCTGAAAGGACGAAGAAAGAAAAGTCTAATAATTTGTATGTGCAGATACTAATCCATTGGTTAATTTAATAATTCTCCAAGAAAAAGAGCACTTGCCCAGTTAAAAGAAAATGTATATAGAAATATAGCTCTTGTAAAGGAAATCGGGATTTTTATTATTGTTCACCAATCTGAAATTTAGTCAAATTCTGAACAAATTTCGTAAACAACTAACGAAATTTTTAGTTTCAATCAGAATGATTTGTAAGTCTCAAACAGTTGAGAGTGATTTGTGGGTTCGACCTTTGTTCTATTTTCTTGTTGACCATGTTGTAAAAGATTTTAGGGTCGTTGCAAAATCTTCATTTATAGCTTCTATAAAAAGTATTTACCATAATCGAATCAGTTAAGAGTAATTGGAATCTTAAAAATAAATCACTTAAAAACATCAAGTTTCTATTGATTTATAATGATATTTAGTCAAACAAGTCAGATAAATGGTATAATCGATCACTTTGGATGCATGACTTATAAGGGTTATAGCTCCTAGAGGAGTACAGACAGTAGCAGAGGCAGATGGAGTTTCATCATGCAGCAGGTAATTCACAGGAGTTGCAATTCTATCAATTTCATGTAAAGAGCTTGAGTTAATTTAAATCCCGTCTCTCTTCGATTAATGATTGTAATAGAAAAATATTTACCGATTTCCAAACATTGTATAACTCTAATATTTATGTTTTAGATAACATTTCCCTCATTCATTTATCAACAACATAATAAAAATATTTAAAATTAAAGGATTGCAGAAACTACATAGTACTCAAGATACGACATCCATGTTAGCCTTGAAGCCAAACAGGGGGAGGTTTCTATCCATAATTATGTTTAATCAGGAAGAAAATGGTGAAAAATTGATTTGAACAAATTACTTTGTTTTCAAGTTTTTTTAAATTAAAATTGGACACAGACATCATGATTAAGTAGAATTCCATACAAGGCTTTACAGATTATTGGACTTGCATATATGAATACCCACCTGGGTTATCCTCGTGAGCTTATTAGCATAGAGATCATTCTTTGTAACGCCCTTAAATCTTTGGGGAACCTGAACATATCCAAACTGGTGCCCTGTATGCGGGTCCATGAAGAAACATAACATTTCGCGAAGTGCCTGACAGTTATTAGCGTACATGTCGCAGTCCAGGGTAAGAATAAATGGAGCATTGCTTATTACAGCAGAGACTCTGATCTGTCAAACACAGACATTATGGTTAAATTGATTAAATTTGTCAGATATACTTAGAAATTGAGTTGGTAATGTTTAAGGGTTGCATTATTTTTTACTCATATTAGTATCATCATGAATTATGCCTTTTTTTCGTAACATATTGTGGATTGTCATCCAAAAATTGGGTTATTTAATAGATTTAATTAGAAAAAAAAAAAAATACAAATATAACAGGGAGTTCTAGAATACAAAAATTTACAAATAGTTCTGGCTTTTCTAATAAAATTGGATGACATAAAAATTAATTAGAAACAAATCATTGTTAAATTTTTTTTAGAAGCAGTCATATTTCAATCAGATTTGGTAAAATGTCAATAGATCTTTGATCAATTGGTGAATGTGGATGGTTCTGAGTGAATCCTTTATTCACTTTAGAATCAAGTCTTGTTGAATATAAGACCCAACATCATAAGAAATAAGATCAAAATTGTATTTTAAGAAATTGGTAAAATTGATATCCTCAACCTTTAATCTTAAACTCAAAAGATTTCAATCTACACTCATACTTTCCCATCTGAATAGCTAAGACATACTGAATTTGATATTAAAACCTTGAAAAAAGTTTAAATTAACAATCATTTATATACTCCATGCTTGCATGGTGTGCCAAGTAGACAAAATTACAGAACCCGACTGCACGTTGATTCAAAGCATTTGATCTGCAAACATAAAAGAAAGAAATTCAGAAATTACCAAAGCGTTGAGAGCACCAGCCTTGAAATGATGTGGATATCCAGGCCGTTTTTCACGTGCTAAATATACAAGATTCGGCAAACCCTGCCTGTCTACCTTCATCTCCTCTTTATTCATTAGTAAAATCTGTACCAATAATCAATAGCCTTAACAATATGGTATTCTTTACAATTGCTTTCTCTACATAAACAATAAATTGTATGACCTGAACAATACTTGGATGATCTCGCGAATTGCTTCCAACGAACCATTCTTTGAAGCCGTTGTGCTCTTTCAATTTGTCTTCTGGAACGGCTCCTCTCTCCACAGTGCCATTGATACAATATTCCATGTCCTCGTACAATTTCTAAAACAAAACATTGGATTATATAAAAAGATACATAGCTTCTAGAACGAATCGATCAATCTACTTACTCTACCCTCACCTTGACATTCTCCCAATCCTTTCTGAAGGAAAAATTCGCAGTCCCCTCCGCACAATTTTCAGAGAAATATTCTTCTGGGCACCTCTGTTGAATGGAATACTTGTGGCAAAAAGGAACCCAAATTTTTGCGAAGCGTGAAGCTTCAAACAAAGCGTAAAATGTGAGAATCGATCCTGCATCATCCGATACATAACAAGAGAGTTTTTCTACAGGATAATCAAAAGCAAGAGTGGATAACACAGTGTTTACAACACTGATTGGGGGTTCTTTAACTGGATCCGCAGTGCATATAAATATATCCACAGGCGGTAGATCCTTCTCAAACCTGACCATTCATAAAGGAATAAAATTTAGCTTACAGTTTAGAGACATGAATCTTTTCATAGTCCTCGAATATTTATGAACTAGATTATGTGAATATTTTTTAATCATATTTGATGATAAATCATCAGATTGAAAAAGTAATCATGAAATATGATCCCGTGAAAAATACTATCATAATCCAACCCAGAAACATTGGAGCTAGCTCTTACATGTTTACCACAATTATTAAAGAAAATTAAAGAAAACATAACGCTTATCTACATATATTACCTCTCAGATAGTTTTTCCGGGAAAGCATATCGGTTAACAGGCTGCCATCTGAAGGCCTGATCTAATACCCAAATGAAGGCAAAGCCTAGCTCTGAACTAAATGCCAAAATCCAAGGAACAAATCCTTCACTTGGCATATACACTATGCGATAATATATAAGTCCCAGAATTGCAGCAAAATATATGCAAGCATAAGCTCTATAAATCTTTCTGTAGGGCCTTCTTATTGTAGTATAAAGAGTAGAATCTCCTCTGTTCATCTTCTTCTTTTTCTTTGAATTAAAGGCCTGTTCTAGTGTAAGGAGCGCTCTAGTACAGAAGGGCTCCCTGTAGATTAAAATCACATATATTATGCACTGGCTTGTCAACTGCTAGTCAAACTATCATAAATGAAGTGAAAATGAAATGGAAGCCCCCATGCCATCGATATGTCCGTGGACAAATGAGGACCCTGGAACACCTATGAGTCTGATGGATTGCGATGGCCACCAATAATCCTGTATGTTATTGGGACCATTTATTTGTGGAGGACAAAGTGACGTATGTTGGGACATATGGGCACAAAAGAGCGAGAACATACAAGTAATTGAAATGTTGTAGAACCTAAGGAAAGGCTGATTGATATTTCTTGTGATACACAGACCTGGCTAAAATGTGAGAGGTCAAATCAGCGTTTATGGACTATTGTGAAAGAATTCGAGTTAAAAGCAAAGATGAAATGACTACCCAGTGCTTAGCTTTTTGAAATGTTGGAGCTGGGTCAAATCTTATTAGTTCGTGTCAGACGGGGAATGCTAATGTATTCACCAAAATAGATTGATTATATTTCTTAATCTTTATATTTTTCAGATCCAAGATATTCAAGATATACAAATTGTTTTATATGTTATTAGTTCCTGCCAATAGGCAGGTAACTATAGCATCTGTTGGATGAAAAAAAAAAATGATTTTTGGCTATCCTATCAGAGTACAGTATTTTTGAGCTTTTTATTGTTTTTCAAATGTTATAATATTAAAAATATTTAATAATTAACAATAAATCATTTTCTCTAATTATGATTGGATGATACAGCCATAATGCCACAGTGCCGAGACATCCAAGAGAACCCACAGTACCAGAACACATATACAGGTATTTTGTTCAGCCTATTCGACAGCCAAGAGAACCCATAGTGATAGGGCACACATATACAGGTATTCTATTCAGTCTTTACTTTTTATTTGTAAACCTGAGTTCAGTCGGTACACCTTTCTTTTTTCTAAGCCCTCATAAAAATCAAAATCTACAACAACAGCCCCAATTTCATCGCATTTGTTCAACAAAATTGAAACAAATAATCCAAAATTTTACCACAAACTTTTTGAGATAATGACGCATAATAGCATCAATGAAATTAGAACATTCAGATATAAGCTTCTGAGGAATCACAAAATTGTCGATTTGGTGCAGCCTGAGATTGCCAGGGAAGGGTTTCTGTTATACCATTCTCTGCTTAATAATCATAGCAACTTCAAACAAATATATGTAGATTACAAAAAACTTAAAGTAGCATCAAATGGATGAAAAAAGAATTTTAAAAAATGAGCTTTTCCAGGAAACCTTAACCACGCAATACCTAACAGATGAGGCAGACAAAAACAAATTATCAATAGAAATAGAAAAAATTGTAGAGATCAATATCATGCAAAATGGATTCTGAAACACTTACTCATTGTAATAAGGCAGACCACAACCGAAATGGAACAAGATATAAAGCAAACCTAGGCAATTATCTCTGCAAATGTCAAAATAGCAATGCCTTGTTAAATTTTCCACGAGCTCGACCATCTGATGTGAATAATTTTTTCGCAACTAATTAAGCCTGTGCAAAGCTTCATAAAAAAAATTGTAATAAATATACAGTTCATAAATCAGCAGGAGATGCCACCTGAACCCAGAAATGCATCATGGAGCAGGGGAAGTAAGACAAATAACTCATCTATTTCTGAGGTAAATATAAAAATGTACAGTTGTAGTCTTCCTATTTCAACTTGTATCCTCCTATAAGAGATCTAAGAAACCATTGTTTAACATCTGTCACATGAAAACTCTAGATTCCCTACAAATGGTATCCCGTCTGATATCATTCTTGATGAACGTACATATCAAAAAAGTCTCTTTCAACAATGAAAGGATTATGAGGTACCTCAGCCTCCAATCTCAACATATACCGAACTTTTCTCATGCTTTGTCTCGCTTTGGGATCCGGATGAGAAGACAACAACCCCAACAGAGCACCCTCTCCATTTCCTTTCGATCAAACACCCAAAAATCAGCATTGCCATTTAATTGGTTTTTCTAGTATATGATGTATTAAAAATAAATTAAAAGAATTGCAATTACATAAATTTGAAGTAAAATATATCCAATGAAACCACCAAACAATCTCGAGTGAGCAGAGCTCAAAAATTTGATAGAGCAGAAGTAGATTCACGGGAATCGATAGACATATCACCCTCTTTCTTTTGTTATGTGATGGGAACCGTCAAAACGTCACAGAAGAGCAAAGAAGAAAAACCTTTATCATAGTTTCAGGCAATATTTACACAAGAAATAGGCCTTAAATCCTTCGCTATCACACCAGAGTAGCGTTCGCCTGAGGAAAATAGAGACAATTATTACAATCACTCCATCCGCAGTGAGCAAAATCGAATCCAACAGACTGCATGAAGAAAACTGTAAGTTCGAGTGATAAAATCCTCCAAACAGTGCTAATCAAACCCTAATTCAAGAATGCAGCAATAAGATTAATGAAATAGCAGAAAAATTTAGAAATATCTTACCGTGCAAAAGTCTGGTAGTTGGGGAAGACTAGAAAAGTTTCTGTATTAAAAACAAAATGTGGGTGCCGAATGTAATTCTGTCAAAAAATTATCTTTTTGCCCTAGAAATTGAGCTTGTGTTTTGAGTATGTCATTTTTCCATTATATGTATATTTTATGACCTGTTGTGTTCGATGTTCCATTTTCAAGCAATTAACTACAAGTGGATTCAAGAAAATTCTAGAATGACATCATTTAGGATTCAATGTAGAGACAGTTGAATACCAGAATATCAACTTCACTGCTTCGGATGTGGGGGACCAAGACAAGGTATCTTCTGTACATGTTTATATGCTGCAATTTCTTATTGCATCGATATGCAATTGTTGGATGTACTCATCCATATAGATTTTGTGCAAAAAATTAATTGAGTACTTGATATGGTCATTTGTTCATCCTAACAGAAAAAAAAAAAAAAAAAAAAAAAATTAAACCTTTTTGGAAGACATGCATTTTATTCAAAAACCCATTTTTGCCATTGCATTTCATTTTATAGCTTTATAATTTTATCTCTTTGCACCTTTACTTCGTGTTCTATTGCAACCATATCATCTTTCCAACTTGAAAATAACAACTATTTTCTACTATCATACGCACTTCAGAATTTACTCTCACCTCTCCAACCTAAAAATCAGCAATAAATAGCTGGGCCATAATGCTCACCTTGATCATTTCTTCATGAATTTTGACATGGGCATATGAACCGAAATACAAAACATAAGCCTGGACTCCGCTGAATTCTTACTACTTATGCAGCTGTTGTAAGAGCTGTTTAATCTAGAGCGTTTGTGGCCACTGAACATGGTTGCCGATGTGTACAGTATGTATAATATCACTGTATATATATACTCCCTCCAAGTTTCAGCTTTCAAACGGTTAAAAATGTGATTTGCATAAGAAAGCAAATGGGGTTTTGGGATATTCTTAAGAGTGGAGAATGATGGTTTGAACCATTAATAGTTTGATCTATGTGCCTCTCTTCTGACATGGTTCCGCTGCTTCACCCATCTCTTTACATGGTTTCGTTGCTCCACCTGTCTCTTTACATCGTTCTATTGCTCCACCTGTCTCTTTATTTATACAATAAATAGTGTCTTCATTTCCACGTGCAGTGGACTATTGTCTGAAAAGAGAACCCTTCTTTTTTTCAAACTTCAGATCCTTATTGGCTTCAACATGCGCCAAATTTTGTAATATTTGATATAATTCAGTGGGTAGCAAGGTCTCATATGTTGGACACTGATTAAAATATATTAAGAGGCGGTTGCTGATCGTATTTGGTAGATTTCCAAATATTATATACTCATGTCTGCAAGTGACTATGTTAAAATTGTGTTCATGGAAAGGGTAGGCCATGAGCAAGGAGCTTCCCTTTACACAGAGCAAAAGATTGACTCTCCTTACTCGATGAACCGTATTTGATAAAATCCCTGCAATATGCTCCATCAACTAGTTTTTGTGATGATTTATTACTACCCCCAATTGCAGACAAATCATATAGCAATTGTATGCAAAATGTGGAAGAATGCAAAAGGCATGCCAACTGTTTGGCAGAATGTCTCAAAGAAATATGGTTTCGTGGAATGCCATGATTGCAGGATGTGCACAAAACGAATCTTTTTGGAAAGGCTTTAGAAGCCTTCAATGAAATGCAATTGGCAGGTGTAGACACAAATTCCACAACGTTTGCTACCATCCTTACTGCCTCTGCAAAATAGGAGCTTTCAAACAGGGTATAGACATACCTAGAAGCATAAAGGACTTTTGTAAGATGTTATAGTTTCAACTGCCATGGTAGACATGTATACAAAATGTAGAAGGATAGACGAGGCATGTGAACTGTTTGACAAAATGCCTCACAGAAATGCGGTCTCACGGAATGCCATGATCGCAGGGTATGCGCACCATGATCGCAGGGCATGTGCAAAATGGATTTTGTGAAAGGGTTAAAAACTTCCACGCAAATGCAACTACAACCTTTGAATAAACCCATATGAAATTAAACTTTAATCATTCCACCAAATGGTATAATCATAACACTAGTACTCATAATAGTTATAACTTAGGGATGCATATACTACTGATTTAATCTAGATTGCAATTTTTAAGAAATTGAGATGATAAACTAAATAAAAAATGATTTAACCTTTCAATTTATATAGTTAAAATTTCATGATTATTGCTTGTTGAAGTAATTTTTTATGGTATTCTTTAATTTTGGAATTAAGAAGACACTTACGTTGACTAAAATTTGAAAGTTTTGAAGTTTTATTTATTTGATTTCATGATATTGAAAAAAACAAGTTTACATGATATAAAAGTATATTATAAACTCTATTGTTTTACATTTTATTTTTCTTACATTTACACACTGGTTGTTATTAATGTTAAATCTAATTTTTGAAATATTAAATAGAATACAAGTTATATTAAAAATGCATCCAACTGGATCTGAGCCTTTGTTAGAAGGTCTCAACAATAAAATTATCATTAAGCAAAACGAAAAGAAATACTAAAATAAAAATATTGTTTGCATTATCTTTTTAATTGTGAAGTTATTTGGTTCATAAACACATTTTAGTGGATTAAATTTTTAATTGTATTAGTTTAATCTTTTTTTTTTCCCTTTCTCTTTGCATTCTTTTACCCTTTCATTTATACAATCCTCTACTTTTGTTTTTCCACTCTACCTTTCACTACTTTCCCTTTTTCACTCTACCATTCACAATTCTAACACTCCGCAGGAACATGACACTACACGTCTCTTGTTCTATTGGGTAATAGTACTCTACAATTAATTTTATTGAGATTACTTTTCTTTTTTCTTTGACTATGCAATAGTGATAGATAGATCCATTTAATTTTTTATGTTCTATATATATATATTGATATTGATTACATATATAGAATGTCAATAAATAAATAGTAAAATTGGTATGATGTTACAAGCTTTTGTCTATATTCAATAGATTTTTTTTAACATTTTCATACAATAGTATTTTACAATAATGTCACTATTTCATAATAGTAACCATTTTTGTTCCATTTTTTATGACAATGCAATGGTTAATAAAGCCATTTGATTTTTAATAAAAATTAAAAATTAAAAAAATACATAACATTATAAATATCAAACATATAAAATATTTAAATGTTCAGCTCTAATTAACTTGTTTATATAATGATGAGATGATAATTTATTATAGTATTATATAATAAATAAATTATTTAGATAATAATTAGTTTAATTTACATATATTAATGAAATAATTACAATACATCAATTATATGTAAATTAAATATAATTAAATAAGTAGTACTTATAATTATATATAATCCTTACTAATTAATTATATAATTATTATTATATAGATTAATTAACAATAATAGTTATTAAAAAAAAGTCATTGCGGAAGAGAATTTGAATCTGCAGCAGACGGGAAGGAGCAAAACTAGTGGATTTGGTAGAGGGAATGTGGATAGTGTCTCAGGGGATGAGGATGCAAATGAGAAAGGGGATGGAGGCAGAAGTGTTGTCTAGGATGGCGGAACTTTGCATGTTCTAATGTGTTGCAATGATGCTTCATCTGATAGACCTGATGTTTCCCGTGTCTCTAAGGGTCCTAGAGAATCTGCTAGCAGGTTGGACTCTTCTTTAGTGTTTGACTATAATAGGAAATGGTTAGGTTTGTTTGGTACACTGCCTAAAGGTAAGTCGGTCTCTCTAGTATCCCATAGTGCAAACCTTGCTTTTGGGATTTTCTCCATTTCAATTCTGGATTGCATTGTGGGTAAAACTATGGCCAATATGGCCTTTGTGTTGGTTGGTAAATTTGTGAGACCCTGTCCTAATATTGAAACCGTTCGAGTTGGGTTTCCTGTAAATGGAAAGGAAAAGGCTAGATTGAAGTTGTGGTGATGGCTAATGGTTTCTTTTCCTTTTCCTTCAACTGTGATGAAGGTTTGAAATCTATTGTGTCTGGAGGACCTTGGATGTTAGGCAAATCCTCCTTGGTACTGAATGTTAGGATTAATGATAGTCCCAAAGATACTAAGAGGGGGGCGTGAATTAGTATCTAATTGGTTAATAGAATATTTGACCTTATTAAGTATTTCTTTCCAAAACAGTGTACCGATAAATAAGAATTAGTGCAGTAAATAGGAACAATAAAGACAACATAGAAAACACACCAGAACACAAGATTTTAACAAGGAAACCTAGTGTGGGAAAAACCTCGGTGGGATTTGTGACCCACAATATTCACTCACTAGCCAATGAATGGATATTACTTACAATGTGGTATCTGCACATGCAAAAAGGCCAACTGCCTAGAGCTCACTACTCAATTTACAAAATGGATTATGAGAATCCAATATAATGTACTGCTACAATTTAGCATCTGCTATGCCAAGTTCAGTATTGGTTTAAGCTCATACTATAACCACAGTCTTATACAAAAGCTGCCTTAATATTCGCTCATCATTTCTACCATATCCATCATATCCATCCTCTTTATCAAAATGATTTACAAGATCTCATACATATCTGAGTCTTATTACAATATGCCATGTCAGCTTTACAAAAGATATTTATAATTAAATATAATAAATAAAAGTTTGTTCCTGTTGGCTGGGGTGTTGGTATACATTGTTGTCGCTGTCAGTGAAGTGTCTGCTGGTGTCAATGCCTATGCCTATTGGTGGTTGTGCCTACCGGTGGTTTACTATATGAATGCCACAAGATTGCCTAAAGGTATCGACAGGGTTGCAAGGTTGTCATCAATGACAACACCTTCAATTACCTTTAATTCTCATTAGAGTGTACAATGCCAACTAAAAAAATGGGAACTTGACTTTAACCCCAAGGATTGGGAGTGTAATGAGGCCCCCATTTGGGTTCATCTTCTTGGTCTCCCATTGGAATATTGGGATGAGGAAATCTTCAATGGTTTGGCTACTTGTTTTGGTGAGTTTTTGTCCCTGGACTTATGACAGTGACTGAAAGAAGATTAGTGTATTCTCATATCTATGTGAATTCTAAACAATCGGTGAACCTTCCCCTAGAAATTACCTTTAATTAGAAGTTAGGAAAATGGGTCTAGAAAGTGGAATATGAATCCATTCCTTTTGCTTGCTTCCACTGCAAGAAGGTGGGGCATTGAGCTAGGTTTTGTCCATGAAGCAACCTATGAAAAAAGTCTAGAGGAAGAAAGTATCCGAGTTGGATCATTCTAGGTAGAAGAACATTAACCTGGTGCAGAGTGGTCTATTGACTTAAGAGGTGGAGAAGTTCATTTCTCTGGTTCAGGATGACCAACCGTTAAAGACAAGGCCCAATGTTGTTAATCATGAAGTATCTTCTGATGGGCTTGCTCCACACGATGGACATAGTGTTCCTGTCCAGGTGGAGACAGATGTTTCCCGCCCATCTATGGAGGTTATGGGTGAGATTTTGGTTTCAGACGGTTCTATTTTTCCTAATTCGGGAGAGAAGATTCTCAAGCTAGTTGTTGACATGGGTAATGATTCAGATTCCTTAAACTCTTAGGGTGCAAGTGGGAAGATGGACAATGTTACCTTAGAAGCCATGAAATCTAAGTCCCCAAACTCTCAGAATCTAGATTTTGATTTGGGGCTTGAGGATTCAAATCCTTTTACTCAAGCCAAATCCTAGAATCATTGACCTAGGTCCCCTTCCCTTGCGAGAAATGGTGCGGCTTCGGGCTTTGTTGGAGTTGAGGCTAGGAATAGAGATAATTCTCAATGAAATTCTCTTCTTAAAACATGGCATTAAAGACATTATCAACACTTTCACATAGAATCTCATGTCAGACAATACTAATAAGCTCTTGAGATTGACTCAAAAACTTACTGAGGATGTGAAAGTTATAAAAACTGAACATGAGTCGAGAATTGCTCATCTAGAGAAGAATATGGAGGATCTAAAAGGAAACCCAAGGGGCTTGGTGGAAATAAGAAAAGAAGCCATGAACTGTAGTGTGGAAGGTCTTTGAAAGGTTAATGAGAAAATTGTTGTTCAGAAAGCTCGACCAATTAGCAGTGTTATGCCTTCAATTGCTAAATCAAAAAAGAAGAATCTGGAGACAAGTTCTTAGGGGGTGGATGCGTAGGTAACTATTGGACCTTATACCAGAAGAAGAAGTAGAAATCAAGAGAGGAGTGCCATGAGATTCATAATGGAGGAGCTCGAGGAAATTAATAAGAATGTAATACAGAAGAATTCTAAGCTCATGCATGCTCTCGGCTAGCGTTTTGTTTTTGTTGTTTGTTTTTTTTCCTAGGGGTCTTTGTTTGGTTCGATGTTGTGGGGTGTATCCCCAATTTTTGATGTCATTTGGTTGTTGGTTTTAGTCTGGTTCACTACTATTTTAATATCTTGTTATTTGTATTTGGGTTTTAGGTCCCTATAAAACCCATTTATCTTAATTAAAAACAATAATAATTAAATAGCTATTATAATTATAAATTTATACTTATATATATTTATTAATTCTAATTGAATGATGAAAAATTATTCTACATTAAACTTTAACTCTAATTTGATGCAACTATTTTTTGAAAAGTTCTACAATACATATTTAGTTTTTAATTAATGTAAGTGTGGAAGGGCCCTAACTTGTTAAAAATCAAACAAGAAACATCAAAACAATAAAGTTGAGGTACAACAGAGTTCAGCCAAGTAACTCGAGAACAACACCAAAAAGATGAAATAGAGTAAAATTATAGACAATAGAAAATCAAAGTTGGGCCCCAACTTGTTAAAAATCAAACAAAAAATATCAAAACAACAAATTTGAGGTACAATAGAGTTTAGCCAAGTAACTCAAGAACAACACCAAAAAGATGAAATAGAGTAAAATTATAGACAATATAAAATCAAAGTTGGGAGCCCAATGCAAGCCAAACAAAATAATCCAAGATATATAGGTCTAGAGAGATTGATTGTTTTCCTTCAATCATATTATTACCCCAAAAACTAGCTTTTCTAGAGAACCAAGGGGAGCATGTTAGTAGATCCCTCAAAAGCAACAAATGAACCAGATAAAGGATTCATGGATCAAGAAAGGAGAACCTAGTAGTCCAAAGAAAGGAAATTAAGGCCTGTGGAAGGAATAAGAATTGTACTAGAGAGCACTCCAGAAGGAGCTAGAGGAGTTCCAATGGAATGTAAGGAGGCAATAGAGTAAGAAGGGGCACAACACCATCTAAAGAGACTATAGAGGCTACAGGAATCAACTTAAAATGTGTCACCGAAGTAGGGACAACCATTGAAGAGGGGTTGTCGAAGCTATTGGAGATTTACAAGTTGAGTTCAAAACCTTTGAAAAGATCATGAGATGGAAAATTTAAGCATATTTACTCTAGGTACGAGAGGAGTGAAGTCAAGAATCATAAGGATAGGAAGACACCAGATGCGTATTTTCAAAGAAACTTCTACAACTAAATAAGATCCCTTCATAGTCTATGATTTGTCTCTACTATAACTCTCCAACATCGAGAGATCTTAGTAGAAAGTGTCCTGGAGAGGTCAAAATCCATGAAGATTCTTGCAAAGGAGGTATGGGAGAAGAGAGTCACATTAGGGTTGACTTTTAGGAAGTGGTCCAATTATTTGTGACTATATTTATAGGTAGAAATGCACCAAAAGTGGAGAGGGAGGTGGGGGAGCTTGATCCATGCAGGGGAAAAATTAATAGGGTTCACAAGGGATTGAAGGAGGGAATCTAAGGGAAATGATATAGAGCATGTGAACTCCATTTCCAAATACCTAATGATAGAACTGCATCCCTATCATTCATATAGTCAAAGGAAATCACAAAAAAACCACAAGCACAAGGGTAAATTTCTACTTTACCAATGACCAGTAGATTACATTGTTCAAAGATCTAGGAGTTCAATACTAGAAGAGAAGACCACAAGTAACTAAACCTACCAATAAGTGCTAGCTATTCAAATTATAAAATTTAGTTCAAAACCTCCTTGCCCTAAACCACCTTTGAAAGAGAGCAAGCATAAGGGAGTCATTTTGTAGGCTGTGTAGAAGATCCCCTTAAGGGTTTAGAAAATAAATCTACAAAAATATTTTTGAGAGAAGAGTTAATAGAATAATTATCCTCTAGGGTGACATTTTGTGTTTTGTATGAGGGGGATTGATCCTAGTTAGATATTTCCACAACCAATTTGCAAACAAGAGATACATTGCCAATAGAGTCATTGCCAACGGATTCATTACTCCCAGTCACTAATGGCAAGAGGTGGATTTTTGACTTTTGGGGATGGAAGGATGAGCATGAAGCCATTATGGGAGAGAAGCTCATTTGAAGTACAATATATATTTAGTTACTTTTAAATGCAAAAAAAATTATTATAATGTTGTTTAACTAGGCAACATGTAACATGTTACAAATGCTACATGTGTCTCTTTCTTACTTACTAAGGAAATTTTTTTTATGGTTAACATTTAAATATAGCTACTTCAATGTTAAACTTACCTCATTGCTATTTGTCAAAAGATTTACTATATATTTTTTTGCATGTGTAGACTACACTATTTTATCAATGTTGATAAATAAAAAATGTATATATATTTATAAAATTTATGGTTTAATTCATGCTCAGAAAAAATGGCTTTGAAATATATTTCATTACGTAGCTACATTTTTTAATCATTATACTCTATAATTTTACTATCCTAGAAACTTGTATAACAATAAAATTGCTTGGTTTATTTCATTAAATCTTATAGTTATCTATAATAAATAAACTCTCTACATACGTGTGACATAGAAGGAAATAACAACATAGGGCCTCAGACACTGAAAATCTAATCATGTTTACTTTCACATATTGTATTATTAGTCAGCATCTTATTGGTGAAAAATATAGAAAAAAATACTTACAATTATTATTTAAAGATGTCAAAATAGTGTTTTTACTAGAATTCACAAAAGTTCCAAATTTAATACAAAGGTATTATGGCAAGAACCTGATGCAAATGTGTCTCTTGTTTACAAAGGGTGCCTATTTCACATTTCAATGAATGATAACAATTTAAAAAAGACTACTTACAAGCTTCTCAGTTGATTATTGGGATTTTTCTTCTATTTCATGTAGTAAACTTGATACAAAAAACATTTTCTTCATCGATGTAATTTCTCTTAAGGTTTTTTATAAATGTTATTTATGCTAAGCTAAAATATCCTATTAAATATAGTTGACTTATCACTTTTGTCTATATCATTATATATGCAAGGTGTTGATCATTTAAGCAATATATTGTATATACTAGTTGTAATGGTAGTTTAAGGAACCAATTAATGTATGCTATTATTTTTTAAAGATTATGAATCTATTACATCTCATAAGAAGTTGTACTAGATAAGGGAACACTTTACAATTTATTTTTTTCCAATGCATTAGACATTGATCACAATTGTAAAATGATTGATCTTATTACTTTAATTACCTCTTTTATTCATCTAATTTTGTTTAGGATTGGTTTACACTATTTCTAGATACACATAACTTATTTCTATAACTTGTTTCAAATATTCTATGAGCTATAATTTACTTCTACACTTAAAGAACTATGCACATTGGTGCCCTAGCATCTTATATAATGCTACAATACAAACTTGTGCTAAATCTTGAGACAACTCCTGATTTCTATATTCTTTGTGGATTATGTATGATGGATTAAAATTGGATGTGTGGTATGTTCAAATTTAAAGTGATACCTTTTTATGAACATAAACACATTTTAATTTTTGTGAGGCATTAAGCTTCAAACAATGTGTAAATGTGAGAATCAATCGTACATCATCTGATGCATAACAAGATAGCTTTTCTACATTATGAATCAAAAGCAAGAGTAGAAATTTAACATTATTAAAAATGCATATGAAATATTGACAAACAGTAGCTCCTACTCAAACCTGGCCATTCAAAAAAAAAAATTATCTTATTGTTCCAGAGACATGAAATTTGGAAATCTTTTGATCGGTATTTAGGATCATACATTATGATCCACTATCAGATTGAGCAAAAAGTAGAAAATAAAATGAAATATGTATCTAACAGAAAAAAAAAAGGAAACATAGGACTTTTCTACATGTCACTTCTTAGATAGTATTTTTGGGAAAGGGTATCGATCAACCTACTACCATGTAAAATTGAAGGGAAAGCCTAGTACTGAACCAAATGAGAAAATCCAAGGAACAAATCTTTTGCTTGGAATACACACTATGTCATCATATATATGTCCTAGAATTCCAATAAAGCATATGCAAGAATAAACTCCATGAATCTTTTTGTAGGAGATTCTTATTATAGTGTAAAGAGTAAAATCTCCTTTATTCATCTTATTCTTTTTCTTTGAATTAAAATTGTATTCTACTGTAAGGAGGGTACTAGTGCATCAAGTCTTTATGTAGATTAAAATTACATATATTATGTGTTGGCTTGCCAGCTGCTAGTCAGACTATTATATTTGAATTAATATTAAAATGGGAGGCCCCATGCCATAAAAAATTTCCATGGATAAATGAGGACCTTGGAATACTTATCATTCTAATGGATTTTGATTGCCACCAATAATATTGTATGTGATTGGGGCAATAAATTTGTAGAGGACAAAGTGTCATATGTTTGGACTTATGTGCACAAAAGATGGAGAATGTACATGCAAATTACTCAAATATTGTAGAACCCAAGGGAAGGTTGAAGTGTTGGAACTCATCCTACATACTTCCCATTACTCCCCTTTGTAGACTCATCTCCTTCTCCTACCATTTCCAACTCATTCCCATTTCTCATGCGTACAAGAATTCACTTCTCTATCTTTGGAACATTTTTCTTATTCCCTCATCCACTATAACACGATAGTTAAAAACTTGAAAATTCATTACTAATAATTTCCTTTGGTATTTTACCTCGTTGGAACAAGAAGCATAATTAATTGAATTTATTTGCTTTTGTTTATTGTTCTTTTTCTAAGCATATACAAATAGTAGAAAGTAACCTTTTGTTTTGGGAGGTTAATGTCTCCGAAAAAATGTACAAAAAGGGGTTGTTGTACCAACAATAGGAGTAGAAATAGGCAAAGAGATGGAAAGTTTTTTTGTTGTGTATGACAATAGAAACAAATATAGCTCTATTGAATGCAATTATATTTGTATCATCTTTAAATGAATATATATATATATATATATATATATATATATATATATATATATATATATATATATATATATATATATATATATATATATATATATATATATATATATATATATATATATATATATATATATATATATATGTATATATGTATATATAATAATTCAGTTAAGTTCTATTTTTGTTTTTATTGTTTCATTTGCTATCTACTCTTTCCCATTTTCTCCCATATCTCTCTCATTTATCTAGGATTAGACTAGTATGTCAGTAGTGTTGAATATTTTCAAAAGTTCCTCAAGGAGTTAAGAGGGTTATAGTAAGATATTCATAGCTAACAATGGCAGCTCCAGGAACATGTCTTACAAATCCATAAATTACTCAGCTTAATGGTAAAAATTTTAATTATTAGCCAATAACAATTTGAAGGATTTATTTAATTCACAAGATTCGTGGTAATTTTTTTAGAATGGCTACCTAGAACCAACAAATGCAGTAGCATATAATGCATTATCTCAAGAAGAGAAATAATTATTGAAGGATAATAGAAAAAAAGACTCTGAAGTGCTCTTTTGTATCTTTCAAGGTGTGCATGAGAGCATTCTTTTAAGGATTGCAATAGTAAAAAATTCCAAAAAAGCATGTGATGCTCTCCAAACTACCTACCAAGGAATGAAAAAGGTGAAGACAACTAAATTGCAAATGTTAAGGGATTTTGAGACCATTTACATGAAAGAATGAGACACAATAGATATATATTTTACTTAAATCATTGGATTGGTAAACCAAATTAGGTCTCATGGTGAAACACTTGAAGATGGGAGAGTGATTGAAAAGATTATAAGAAGTTTGCCTACAAGGTTTAAATCAGTTATGGTGGATATAGAGGAGACAAAGAATCTTTAACAATTTTTAGTTGGAGACTCACATGCATCTCTCATTTCTCACAAGCATGGGCTAAGAAGGTTAGAAAATTCAAATTTGGAGCATGCTTTCAACACACAATTTTTAAATCAGTCATGGTAGTGGCAAGAAAAGATCAAATTTAAGAGGTAGAGGAATAAATTCATATAGAGGTGGAAAATCAGCCCATCAAACTCAAGTATAAGTGGCAATCATCAAATTTCAACTCAAAATAAATGTCAAGGTAAAACGTATGATAAGTCTTTAAGTCAATGTCATGATTGGAAGAAATATTGGAATTACATAAATTAATATAGAAAGAAACAATATAGTTCTAGGAAACAAAATGTAAACTTTACCAAAGAAAACCAAAACCAAAGTAGTTTGTTCTTAGCTTACAATGTTGCACAAGAAAGTGAGAAGAATTTATGGTTTTAAATTCAAGTTGGAGCAATCACATGACTAGGAACTTAGAAATGTTTTCTATCTTGAATGAGGGTGTATACTTTTTTGTTACATTAGGTAATGACAACATAGTAATGGGGAAAGGAAATGTAAACATTCTAACTTGAAAGGGGAGAAAAAAGTTTATTTCAGATGTATATACGACAAATTATCCTCATGTGTAGGACAAAATTTGGGAGAGGGATCACCAAAATTCCCAATGCTTCATCTCTAGAAGAGATGTGATTTAAGCACATGCAAGGTAAAGTGAAATTAACAAAAATTCTTATAATATAACCCTCTTCTGCTAAAATATTCTCATAAGTAAGAAAAATGTTGGAAGAGGGACAAGTATTATTCATCAATGCTTTATCTCTAGAAGGGGGAGAATTGATGAATGTTGTAGTGTTATCATCCTCTTGTGCCAAAATATACTTATGTGTATGAGGTATTTTAGGAGAGGGTTAGAGTGATATAAGGGAGGCTAAGCCCCTACTAGATTCATGAAATGTCTTCATAATACAACTATCTAATTGAATATAAAATGAGATATTTAATGAAGAAAATTTACTTTCCAAGAAATAACACATGTCAGAGTAATAAATAAGGGAGCAATGATGTAATAAATAGCAATATGAAATGTTGAGATTAATCAATCAATTCAAGTACATAATCAATAAATATACAAAATAAATGCATCTAGATTTGTTTTTTTTTTATGAAATATAATTCAAATAATTTCTTTTACAAGTGTAATACAAGTTAGGTTCACAAAAAATGACATGTATAAATGAGATCATAGAGTAGAGACATAAACTAAAATCTCAAATTTCCAAGGGATGTCATTGGGATCATAAACTAGGTTTAACTATAATCCTAATAGAAGAGTTGAACACTAAGGATGTATGTTTATTTTATTGCAATGGATTTGAGATTATGAAGTATATGTGAATGAAGTTAAATGATATAAAAATGAAATTTTTTGACATAAGCAATGAAATACATAGCTGATAATCAACATATAAATCCAAATCTTGAAATGAGGAAAAACAAGGAACTTGGAGCTACATTGTAGAGCCAAAAATGATAGACTAGTGTGTTGGGTGCCCTATTTTGGGGGGCTGTCTGAACTAATAGAAAGTTTTAGAAATGAAATCAAGAGTTCTCATAGGTCTCTTTCCCAAAAATCTAGAAGAAAGGTGTCAGACATTAGCACTAGAAACCCTAGTCCTAGTGTTTGCTCTTTTTCAAAATTAAGAGTCGTATGTCTTAGTCTGCTTTGCACTCATATATATATATATATATATATATTTTGTTTCATCTCTAAACCTACATACATGAAAATAAGGTAAAATGGTTGTGTTGTATAGGTGCTTACCTAATTCAAATTCCCTGTTGGTGTTCCCACCTCCACAAGAACAATGATGGTGTAAGAAGAGCGTTAATCCTGAAAGGGATAGTAATAAAAATGCTAAAATGAAATGATTAAAGATTAGGTATGAAACCTTATCATGGAGTTCTACATAAAAGTGATGATGCAATTCTCTTTAGAAAAGTCCTCCAAGTGTTTTTACAATATAACATAACCACAAAACATAAATTATGAACATGAAATCATATATGAATGTAGAGTGGTGTAGCTTGCTTCTCAATGTATGCAGATCTTCTCTTGGTGATGTATAATTGTCTTTGGATCAATTAGAATTGTATATTATATTTTTTATAGACCTTATAAATGATAAAATATGTGGTTTATATAGGGTTTGCAAGGAATTTTTGAGTTTAGACTGACATAAAATGGTCAAGTTAAAAAATCGAGACCAAAATTTAAATTGTTAAGGTCAACACTATTAATGGCTACAATTTTCAGGAATTTTGGTGGGACACTATGTTAGGCACCCTAGTACCACCAAAATAGGGCCTCCAAAAGGTATTTAAGAGTTTTAGAGTTTGTGATGTTAAATCAACTCTTGATTTGAGTATTTGATGATAGTTAAATTACATGATTAACCACCAAAATAGGGCCTCCAAAAGGAATTTAAGAGTTTCAAAGTTTGTGATGTTAAATTAGGTCCTTATTTTAGTATTTTATGACAATTAAATTACATGATTAATGATTAAGTTATAGGGTAGGAAAGAGCCCAACTAGGCTTAAAATGATCTAGCAAAAGGTGCACTAAAGTGGGCACCCAAATAGAGTGTGAAATCGTAAAGGGCTACGATTTACTACACTACACACACATTTATGGTTATTATTTACATTTAAAGACACTATGGTAAGTTCCCTCATTTGTGTTATATGTGGGGCATCATGTTTTCCTATACTTCAAATTATATTAAATTTTATCATAACTTGATTACTTTCCCCATAATTTTGTCTTTATACCTAGATATGGGACCCTACGATATATCATGTTTAAATTATGCCTTCTACAATGTCTTTATCTCATGTTTTGGTCCCTTGCCCATAGATTTCATTTCAAGACATTAATTTTATCACTATGAATATGGACAAGCATTTCCTTCCATATATCCTTTATTTTATTGTGTTCTTAGATGCCAAATTAGCTGCATATGTCTACCCTAGTTCTCTTTAGTACTAACATTGACATTTTTGGATATTAATACTAACACCATTAATTTATCACTCATATTTGAGATAATATTACCTCCCTTAATGTTATTTTTAACCCATGTTTATTCATGATGAGCTCTTTAATTTTATTTCTTTAAATATTCATACGATTACATAATTATATAATAATATGCTTACATGATTACACGCCCAAATAAGATTTGGCATTCATATACCACTTTCTTATCTTCTAAGAATTAATTTTATCCAATGAATACAACTAATTATCAGGGTGTATCCTATCACTAACATTACTAAGTTCATATACTTGAATAGCAATTAAAATTTTAAAGAAACCCATCTATGAAAAATACATACTTCAAATTTGAACACACCTGATCATATTCTTATATTTTTTATTAATTTATATGGAATCCTTTATGATATTATTTTAGTGTCTAAATATGTACTTTGGATGAATATTTGTGACTATCATTTTCCATTAATTTTATGCTTATCTTGAGGCAATGTCATCATACATGCACATAATGGTACATAACACACTCTTGTGTGAAGTTGGGTTCACTCTCATTGCCTCTTTATCCATTTTTACACATACATATCCCTATGCACTCCCCTACCCTATCTAGTTAGAAAAAAACACTCTTATGTATTCACCTCATCTACCTACTTATCACACTTATCTATCCACTGTAGCGTCCTAAAATTGCAACACTTGCAATTTCGACTGCATTTCGGTCTTCACGATGGCGACGCAACACGGAACCTGAATGGAGACCCCGAAACTTGTCCACGACATCAAAAACTGCATTTTTCAAGCACCCTGGCCTGATCCTCCTTGCACCCTGCTGTCTCAGGAGGTGGGACTTAAGCGCCCAGTGCCCTGGTCCTTTAGGACCAGGGCGCCCAGTGCCCTGGTCCCCCAGGACCATGGTACCCAGTGCCTTGGTCCCTGGCCCTATTTTGGGCCCGGTCTCCTTGGGACTTCGGGTCTTTTTGTTTGCAAATTGGAAAATTAATATTTCTTGGTCGGCCTAAGGTCGGGAAAATCAGTCTATCAGCCCTAATTGACAAGTATATAAACTACATTTTCCTCTCTCATTTGGTATGATGGAAAAAGCGTGGAAATGATACTCAAGCATTCAAGCATTCAAGCATTCAAGCATTCCTTCAAGCAATTGATCATTCCAAGTCTCCATTCAAGGCTAAGTGTTGCATTCAAGACAAGGATTCAACCATTGAAGAGGAGATCACTTACTACATGCTACATACTACTACAACATACAACATACAACAACATCTATACCTTCGCACATAAGGATACAAACATCCTTACAACAAGGTATTAGTACTTGTTTTACATTACAATCATTTACATTTACAGCATTTCTCATTTCTTGGTTAATTCCAAAATCGGGGTTTAACCTAAAGGCAAACCCCTAATCCCTAACCCCCCAATCGTCTTCGCTTTTCTATGTGTAGGTTACAGGTACGCGGCTGAAATTGAAGATCTGGAATCCTTGTGCAGAGACGAACAGATCCCCCTTCGTTTCGCGGATTTTTCGGAGGACCGTGTGCACACCGAGTGCCATCATCTCATCAACTTTTGTTCAAATTTGTAGGACAGCGCCGTATCGACATTTTACTGCTAATTCCAGGTCCGCAGCTTCATCCTATATCCCTATCTCAGTTTATAAGCGAATCTTTCTCACTTTCTATGCATTCCTAGCTTAATCATTCTATCTACATTCTTTACAAAAGAGGGTAGCCTTGCTGTCTTAACCCTTGAAACTCATTTAGCATCCAATCTTGCATTGTGTGGGATTGGATCTTGTGGGTTTCAACCCCTCTTTTGAATGTAAAGTCTCCCCTAAGTGAAAACCATCAACCCTAGCGACCTCCCTTCTCTCTCCTCGGAGTTGGAAGAGGGGAGAGCAACTAGGGTTCGATCGATTTTCCGCTTTACATTTTGGTGAACCCGACATGAACATCCTTTCTAATTTTTCATGCTTAGATCTGAAAATTGGCTTCCTTGATTGCATTTCCATGTTTGATCTTTTGCAAATTTTAGAAGTTAATTACATAAAAAAACCCTAAATTTTCTTTTTAGTAATTGAACTTGTGAAATGTTTAATTATTAATGCTTGTTTCAGATCTGCCCTTCTATTGCAAATTATCAGTTCATATTTGTGCTTTAATTTTGAAAATTAAGTGGTTAACTGTCAAAACCCTAATTTTTGAAACCCTCTTGATTCAACCTTTGTCCGACAATTTCACTGATCAAAACATCTCCAAATCAGCTGTAACTTTGGATTCTGCAATAAAATCACAATATCTTTCATCCCTGAAAATTTGGAAAAAAGTTGCGAGGACCGTGTGCACTCCGAGCGCCATCGTCCACGACATTTTTTCTGAAATTTCGGGAGCAAGATCTTACTGTATTTTCCTGCTAAAATCCAGAATTTTGGCTGATTTTATCAAATCTAACACTTTCAAAATTACAGTCAAAGTTGGTCTTGTGATTGCTTGGATTAAGGCTTCTAATTATTCAAAAATTGTTGAAATTGAAATTTTGTGTCAAAATTGTGTTCTTACTGTCCTAAATCTGAAAAGTGTGTTTGCATTCATTCGAAATTTTAGTGCTTTATTCAAATTCTTGCAATTTGTGACTTTTGAAATTAAGTGCTTAATTACAACAACTTTGATTTCCGCTTCCAAAATTGAATTTTGCGTGAAATTGAGTCAACTTTTAAAATTCAAAACTTGCATTGCTTTTGACATTCCCTCTCAAATCATAAAATTCAAAATTTCAGTTTCCCTCTCTTTTTCAAAATTCAAATTTTGCATTTTTCGACAATCTGGGTAGGGTTCAATTTTGAGATCGCAACTTTAATTTGGCCTATCTACAAATCGTAAAATCACTCAATTTTTTCAGGTTAGCTGTAAAATCATCATAACTTTCATCCTGCAAATTTAGAAAAAAGTTGCAAGGACTGTGTGCACTCCGAGCGCCACGGTCCCGGACATTTTTTCCGAAATTTCAGGAGACTGTCGTGATTGCATTTAATAGCTTAAATCTAGAAGATTGGCTGATTTTACTGAAAATTGCTACCTCTAAAATTCAAAATTTTCTCTCTCTCTCTAGTGCATGAGTTTTACAACAATAAGCCCTACTTACACTATTCCCGTTAGACGAAGCCGTAGAATTAAGTCTTTCCGAGGTTTAATTACTGAGGAGATGGAACCTAATTTGAATAGCCTTTTTAACAAGGACATGGGTAATTCCTCTAATCCTCCTAATGATGAAGAAGATCTCCATGAGGTTTCTGTAGAACAACTTGCAAAATTGGATAATCAATTTGATGATTTTCGACAATGGATGTCTCAAGAATACCCCGATAGTCAAGCTCTTCCTTTAATTGAGGGTCTAAAACATATGCTTCAAAGTGATAAGAATGGAATTGATATTTTGCGTGGTATTGCACACATTGTGGGTTCGAATGTGATGCCTATGAAGAGTTGTGCTGAAACTTTAGGTTATACACAACCTCCTACACAAGTCAATCATTCTATTCCTTTGACAACTTCTATTGCTAGCATACCTACCTTTACATCAAACATAATGGCTACTTCTATACAAGACATTCCTCCTATGATCACCAGTCATGGGGGCTGTAGACACTCAAAATTGTCATGTTTAATTAAATAAATATTTTATTTATTTAATAATCTAAGCCTAATTCTTCTATTAATTAAATAAATTTTTATTTATTTAATTAATTCATTTATCCTCTTCTAGCCTTATTTCTCATTTAAATAAATACATTTATTTATTTAAATTATCCCTTTTCTAAATTAAATAAATATTTTATTTATTTAATTGTCCTACTTCTTCTATTAATTAAATAAATCTTTATTTATTTAATTAATTCATTATCCTTTTCTACACATGACACATGTCATTCATCTCTTAATTCATACACTACCTACCTCTTTCATTATTTTGGTATTTCTTATACCTACCCTCTAATCCTAGCCGACCTCTCTTTTTACACCTCTCAATCTTAACCCTCCATTTCATATTGTGTCTTCTATTTAAGGAGATGCTTTCTTCATTGTCAAACCCTAATGACTGATTTTGGAGTACTTGGCTACACTACAATTCCACTTGCAACCACATTCCGTTCTTTGTTGAGCTCTTGTGCATATAAAAATCTGAGAGCAAGTATATCAAGCAAGATCAATGGAGATAGGAAGAATGGAGATCAAAACCCTATTGGACATGTGATGGTATAATCTTTGTGATTTTTGAGTTATTTGCATTGTCTTAGGTTATCTTCATATGTTATGGTGGATCTTTGTTCATTGTTAGGCTAGGGTTTAGTGGTTGAATCCATTTTAGTCTTTCAATATTGTTATCATTGTTATCCATTTTCACCATATACATTTTGGCATGCCCGGTGGGACCCTTGTCCCTTTACACTTAACATTTTTGTTGCAGATTTTGCATTTCTGAAGTTGCAGATCGGACGATTTCGACGACATTCTAGGTTTTTTCCGCGTCTGCGAGTGTTCGGATCACGTTATTGTATTTCAGAGGCGTCTGCGATATCTTGGATCGCGTCTGTGTTTCTGTCATTTTCTATTTTTGCAGGTTTCCGAAAGTCACGTCTGTGATTCCGAATCGCGTCTGTGCATCATCTTATCACGTCTGTAGCAGAAAGAAGCGTCTGTGTTCTGTGGCCGCGTCTGTGAATTACAGAGCCACGTCTGTGTCAGACAGACGCGTCTATGTCTGGTATAACAACATCTGTGCATTCTGTTTTGCAAATTTTTCAAGTTTTTCGATTCGGATTTTTGGATCTTGTACTTAGGGTTTCAGATCTGGTTTATTTTCGGCTAACCTTTGCAGATCTAGCTAACCTGGTTTGTGCAGCTTGCTTTGGAGACAAATACGTTTTTGTTGAAGGCCCCTTTTCACAAAGTCTTTTTGGGTTTTCTAAAAATTTACCTAACTTGTGTGCTTGCAGGAAGGGGTTATCATTTGAAACAACCCAAACTACTAACAATTTTGTTGCAGGGCCTTAGCTAGGGTTTTGTAATTTTTATTGTGTGCCTTGTTTCATAGCTTAGCAAACACTTCAATTGGTGCACTAAAATTGAATCATTGTCTTTTGTGTCTTGAGCAATAGGCTCTTTTTGTTTACTCTTTAGAGGGCCTGTCTTCCCGTGTGGTCATTAGGACTACTAGTGAGAAGAGAACGACCCAAGTGGTAGTGAGGAAAACCCACCTCATCCAAACCACTATAATCAAATGTATTCATGGTGAAAACTATGAATAACGTGTGCTGATTAGTTCATACCGACACTATGTCTCCCCATAAACCCGTTTGATCAAATTTATTTGATCATTTGTAGGGCGTAACCCCTACCGGCTGGGAGCCTTTTGTATTTACAGAGCTGAAAGTGCCGCATGTATGGCCACACGAGCGGATGCCCTTACTAGCACCATTTTGTTTTAGAGGCCCAAATCCTTCTAGTTGTTGGGGCAGGAGGTCGGACCTCTGGTAGCGGCCCACACACATACGGTTCTTAGTAGAGATACAAAGTTCGCCATGGGGAGTTTTCATGGGGACTGATGCTTGGCTGACCCGAGAAGTGAGTGCCGAGGGTGGAGCCAGTGAGGTCAAGCATCTAAGTATCCGCTCTGAATAGCGTAGCCTCGGGGGTAAAACCCCATGTGGGATCAACAACTATTGTCTTGGCCAGCCATAAGAATTGTGCTTGACTTATGATAAACATTCAAACAATCAAGACAAAACAGCAAAACATTGTGTCTTTTGTGTCTTCAAGTGTATGCAAAAACCTTTTACATCAAACAACACACTTTCTTGGAGTCATTTTGGAGTCTAAACACTAGCAAACATTGAGTCATCAGCACTGTGTCCTCTTGTCACGAAAAACAGTTGAACAATCAGATTTGGTCACAACAAAACAACTTCACAGATAGGAAAGATTGCACGAAGGTTACAGAAACGCGTCTGTGTCTGTTCAAACCGCGTCTGTGTCGGATAAACGCGTCTGTGAAGTACAGAATAGCGTCTGTGTTTTTATCAGCGTCTGTGTCGAACAGAGACACGTCTGTGTCTGGGAATCGCGTCTGTGAAGTATACAGGCGCGTCTATGTCCACAATTGCAAAAACTGTTACAATCCCAGCAAGCATCAACAGGAAAATCTCAGAATCACGTCTGCGTTAAACAGAGTAGCGTCTGTGTCTTAAAACCGCGTCTGTGAAGTATACAGAGGCGTCTGTGTCAGGATTTGAAAATTTTAACAGTCAAACAAACAAAGAAATCAGTTTCGGCATACTTGAGCTTCCTAGGTTGTCTCTTCAGATTTCATCTAGCATTCAGCCTGTTATAAGGTCTCACATAGTCCATCATTGCTTCACATCTCATTTTACATTCATACTTGTCTAAACTTGAGTCAAAAGGTCACTTGCTTGTCCTCATCATACTTTGTCAACACACTACACACAACTACACTTTGCTAAGTGGTCCCTCATCAAGGTTTCTTACCATTGGGTCTCATTTGGTCTTACTTAGAGTCAAGGTCAGCTTACCTCATCAAGAGAAACTATCCTCTCTTTGGAAGTCACACCTACTCTACTACTTACATACTTGGTCTTACACTTTGGACATTGCAAGTACACCTCAAGATTCATTTACACTCCATACAACTCTTGGTCTTCCATACTCTTGTCATATTTTCCGTCTAGTCTCTCACATATTGCTAAACACCTAGTTCATGGTTGAAATCCGCCTTCAAAAATCTAGGAGAATAGCTAAAGAAGCTCAAAGATCCGCAAACATGAGTTCTTATGAGTATGACAATGATGTCTTCTACAATCCTGAGCACACTACATTGCCAGACATGAATGTTTATAGACACAATCCAAATGTGGAAAGCGCAAACGCTATAAACAACAATGCTACACACAATGACAATGTTGACAATTCTTCAATACTTTCAGCAGACATACAAGAATCTATAATGGATCCTCAATTCAATAGATTGGTTGAAGAGATAATGAGGAGAGATCGTCAATATTTCCTAAACATGATGGCACAAAGTGGAGCTAAAATACCACATGATTTTGACTTATCTCAATTTATGGAAAGTAGACCTTCACAACAAACTCAACCTAATAGTGGAGGACCAAATAATATGATGTCGGAGTCACCATCAGTTTTGCTTCAGAAACCAGCAATCCCACATACACAAGCTCAAATGCATGATACTTATGCTTAAAGACCATCATGGAGGCCCTATGCTCAAACACATGCTCAAGATATGGGTCAATTAAGACAAGTGGATACACAAGGACATCCTCAAAATTTTGACACAAGGAGACCTCATGCCAAAATTGGGGGCAACACAATGGAAAATGAAAGGCCTATTGAATATGGTTTATACACACAAAACAGATATGGGGTCCCTCAACAAGAAGTTATGCCAAGTGCTCCATACATGTCGCAACAATATAGACCTCCATATGGACATGTTTACGATCAGTATCATCCATACATGCAACAAGCTCCTCCTCAAATGGGTGTTTCAAACATGGGATATGCTACAAGAAATCCATCTCCTCCCAAAAATAATTTGGAGCAACAAATTAGAGATCTACAAAAGAAAGTGGAAGACATGGGCACATCAAAACCCACATATACTATGAGAGATATATGCCCTTATCCATTTGATAAGAGCATTCCAATGCCTCCGTTTCCTCCGCACTTTGTAACACCAAAATTTGACAAATATAGAGGGAGAGGAGACCCCAAGGCACATATAAGACAATTATTCACAGCTTGCATTGAGGTAGCGGCAGAAGAAACATACTTGATGAGGTTGTTCCCATAGAGCTTAGGAGATCAAGCTATGGAATGGTTTTCTCAATTACCTCCCGGTATTAAGTCATGGGGCGACTTGGCAGAAGCATTCATTCAGCATTTTTCTTACAACATTGAAACAGATGTCTCAGTTACTACCTTGTGCAATACTAAACAAAAAGAAGGAGAATCTTTCGCAACATTTTTACAAAGATGGAGAAACTTAGCTAGCAGATGCTCTTGTGAGATCCCGCAAAAACAAATGGTGGAGATGTTCACACAAAACGTTAACAAGGCTATTGGCTATGATCTCAGAAAAGCTTGTTTGTCTACATTCAAGGATGTCATTGAAAAGGGCCTAGCAACAGAAAAGGTCTTAATTGAACAAGGAGTTATCAAGCTATTCAAAGAAAATAAAGAGGACTTCAAAGGAAAGGACAAACCAAAATTTTGGAGCAAGAACAAGAACACAGTTAATGATGGTGTTGTTGATGCCAACACAGTAAGACCAAAGTTCGTCTTTTCTGGTTCAAGTTCTACCGACAATCAAGTGAACAATCAAATGGCTGCTAAACCACGAAGGAAGTACACTCCATTGGGAGAACCACTTGAATCAGTATTCAAAAAGCTTGTAGCAAACAAAGTGATCACAGTCCCAGATTTTCCTCCATATGAACCAAAGGTCAAACCAAATTGGTGGAATGATGATGAATTTTGCGAGTTTCATAAGAGCAAGGGTCACAAGACAAGTAATTGCCATCGATTGAAAAACATTGTACAAGATCTCATTGACAGAGGAGATATTGAGATTGAGGGACATTCATCTAATCAAGAGCATGAGGTGTTTAAGGAACCATTCCCAAAACATGACAAGGGAAAAGGCAAAGTCACAGATGATCAAGCCAATTACACCAGAGCATCTTACAATTATGATTCCACTATTAATCACATCTCAATGGACAATCATATTTCTACCATTACTATCAAAAATAAAAATCCTGAGAATTCTTCTCAAAGACCCAAAATTGTCCTAAGAGGTGTGGGATCTTCGTCCACATCTACCTCCGAATGTCATGTTACAACCCGTCGAGGTAAGATCACATTGCCAGGTACCTCTACTAAGAATACCAATCTTCCGTCAACTAAGCCTGAGTACGACCTTGTAGAGCAATTAGGGAAAACACCCGCACTCATCTCTATTCTTGAGCTCTTACGTATATCTCCTGCACATAAAGTTGTCCTTGACAAAACCTTGAGAGATACTGCTATCCCTACTGATCTAAACGTGGACCAGTTTCAAGCCATGGTGGGATACCTATCCGTTCCACACTCCTTCACATTCACAGAAGCCGATGACGCCTCCATAAGTCAGCCTCATAATGCACCTCTACATATTGAAGCCTTCATACATAAACACCGAATAAAGCGAGTCCTGATAGATGGAGGAGCAGGTCTTAATATTTGTACATTGAGCACCATCAGACAATTGGGATATTCTGACAAAGCTGTAAATTCTACAAACCAAATCACTATTAAGGCTTATGATGATGAAGAGCGTTCATCCAAGGGCACAGTCATCTTACCACTAAGAATAGGGCCAGTCACAAAGGATGTGGTTTGTCAAGTCCTGGATCTAGACCTCACGTATAACATATTGCTAGGACGTCCGTGGATTCATGAAATGAGGGCAGTTCCATCAACATACCACCAATGCATTAAGTTTCCTCATAATGGAGTCGAAGTAACGGTCAATGGTGATCCAAATCCATTCATATATTGCAATAACTTGAGATCGCATACTGAGACTATCATTCCCAGCAATCGTGAGGCTACTCCTTCTTCAGTGTATATTGATCCTGAGTCATTAAAGCCCTCGACATCCAAACAAGGTGAACTTAGAGCCAAGTTTCAAGACAAAGGCATGGGAGAATACACTCTGAATCAAACAATGTTCTTACGACAAGTCATGACCTCTCCCAAGGAATATGGGAGGCCACAGCCTAATAAGCAAATCTCCATCATGCTACTCAAATGGGATCCTACCGTCTTTCAAAAATGGGGCGAACTAGAGGAAGAAAATTTATATAAAATGCTATATAAGGACGCTGAAGAGGATACACATGATCAAATTATAATACCCTGTGAGAACTATGGCAAAGGTTTCAAAATTCTACAAAGATTTGGGTATGATGGAAAAAGCCCTCTTGGACTACGCAAAGAAGGTGTCATGGAGCCTTTACAACCTGAGCTAACTACAAGAAGGGAACGCTCCAAGGGGCTTGGTTTTCTAAACCCCAAGATTCACAATAAAAGAACAAAACAGATATGGCGAGTCAAAGTGGCTGAAGTCCAACAAGAAGATGACTATTCTACAGATTCCAACGAATGGGAATGGGGTTCAGACAAATCCTCCAGCGACTATGAGCTCAACAAGACGTTTAGAGAGCTAGAGGAACCTACAGAGGAGGAGGAGTTTTACAAGAAATTCAGAGTTGGTCAAGAACCGACCCATAAGGATCCCGCACAAGATTCATTTCAAGGCCCTAGGTCAAGATCACATAGGATGAGGACACCTGTCCCTGAGGGTGCTACTAGTGATGATAATTTGGACTCACTCACGATCGAAACTGATGAGGAGAGTGCCATTGACGACCTCGATGACTATCTTGACATACCTGAATATAACCACATCTTCACTATTAGCCTTGCGAACTCTGAAAACACTAAAGACCTTCCCCTCGTTCACCCCCAACTCATTGACTGGGATCAGGATGGACCAACACAGCTTGATACATTTCAAAATGACGAAGCTATTGTCGATTATCTTGGCATTCACGATGATCTTCCTCTTGGAGACCATAAAGCAGGATACGCCATAGAGCTTAATAACATGGCATACTTTGGTGAGGGTGTCGGGCCTTCTAGTCGCAAAAATGTGAAAATAAAAATAAAACAAGGGTCTTATGGCGAAAACCACACTGTGGCGCTATCTGACTCTAAAAAAGTAAAAAGAAAGGACGTATCTGAGGGTGAAAACCTCTCTGAGGCGCCCGAAGATGGAAGGCTTGACATTCTCCCAGCATCATACGAGGAAAAATCATCCATGTTGGTAGAGGAGACTATAAAGACAAACATTTGTACAACAGAGGTTCCACATAACATATTTTTGGCTCAATCATTGACAGAGGCCGAGAAAGCAAGGTTCATAAGCTTCTTTAAGGAACGACAAGTCAACTTTGCATGGTCTTATGCTGATATGCCTGGACTAGACCCCGATTTAGTAATGCATCATTTAACAGTCAAACCGGGGGCAAAACCAGTAAAACAGAAATTGAGGAAAATGCATCCACAAGTGGCATTATTAGTCAAGGCAGAGCTGGAGAAATTACTGGATGTCGGATTCATACGCCCAATTGATTATCCTGAATGGATTTCCAACTTAGTACTTGTTAGCAAACCAGATCGCAGCATCCGAATATGTACAGACTTCAGGGATATCAACAAGGCTTGTCCGAAGGATGATTTCCCATTACCAAACATTGATTTAATTGTTGATCTCACAGCAGGCCATGAGATGTTATCTTTAATGGACGGATTCTCGGGATATAATCAGATCAGGATTGCACCTGAAGATCAACATAAAACATCATTTACTTGTCCATGGGGAACCTTCTGCTGGAATGTCATGCCCTTTGGACTGAAAAATGCAGGTGCCACGTATCAACGAGCTATGACTACTATCTTCCATGATCTCATGCATGTAACGGTGGAAGATTATGTTGACGACCTTTTGGTTAAATCAATAGACAGAAATACACACTTGGACATACTTTCAGTTGCTTTTGATAGGCTGGAAAAATACAAGGTAAGATTAAACCCAAAGAAATGTGTCTTTGGAGTAACCTCCGGGAAGCTCCTAGGATTCATTGTGTCTAAAAGAGGAATAGAAGCTGATCCAGCAAAAGTCAAGGCTATCTTGGACATGCCGCCACCCAAGAATATCAGTCAACTTCGGTCTTTACAAGGGAGACTCCAGTCCATACGAAGATTCATAGCACAACTTGCAGATAAGTGTAACCCTTTCCAGCACCTGCTACACAAAAACATCAAGTTCAAATGGGATGAGAACTGTCAACAGGCTTTTCAGGCACTCAAAGACTATCTTTTGAACCCGCCAGTTTTGATGCCACCAATTCCGGATCAACCATTGCTACTTTACATATCAGCTACTCCAACAGCATTGGGGGCACTCCTAGCACAGCAAATACCTGATGGCAAGGAAAAAGCAGTCTACTATATCAGTCGCACGTTGGTGGGATATGAGCTGAACTACACACCTATTGAGCGTGCATGTCTCGCTGTGGTCTTTGCTTCACAAAAATTACGACATTATATGCTCACTCATAAGACTAAGTTGATTGCCAGAATTGATCCACTAAAATATCTTCTCAACAAAGCTACACTTACTGGGCGACTGGCCAAGTGGGTAATGATTTTGAGTGAATTCGACATTGAATACGTGGACAGAAAAGCCATAAAAGGACAAGCCATCGCAGATCAACTGGCAGATGCTCCCATGATAGATGATGTTCCTCTACAGTCAGAATTTCCAGATGAGTCCATTCTAACAATATCACCTGCAAAGCCATGGCAACTATACTTTGATGGCTCATAAACACAGCATGGGGCAGGAGCGGGTATACTCTTTATAACTCCCCAAGGCGATTCTATACCAAAGTCATACCGCTTATCATTTCCATGCACCAACAATATAGCGGAATACGAGGCATTAACAACTGGGTTAAGAATTGCAGTTCAGTGGAAGATCCAAGAACTTCGTGTTTTTGGGGATTCTCAACTTGTCATCCATCAAGCAACTGATGATTATCAAACAAAAGATGAAAAGCTAATGCCTTACAAACAACTGGTAGATGATCTGAAACAACACTTTGCAAAGATAGAGTTTGAGCAGATACCAAAGGACCAATTATTTGTGACTATATTTATAGGTAGAAATGCACCAAAAGTGGAGAGGGAGGTGGGGGAGCTTGATCCATGCAGGGGAAAAATTAATAGGGTTCACAAGGGATTGAAGGAGGGAATCTAAGGGAAATGATATAGAGCATGTGAACTCCATTTCCAAATACCTAATGATAGAACTGCATCCCTATCATTCATATAGTCAAAGGAAATCACAAAAAAACCACAAGCACAAGGGTAAATTTCTACTTTACCAATGACCAGTAGATTACATTGTTCAAAGATCTAGGAGTTCAATACTAGAAGAGAAGACCACAAGTAACTAAACCTACCAATAAGTGCTAGCTATTCAAATTATAAAATTTAGTTCAAAACCTCCTTGCCCTAAACCACCTTTGAAAGAGAGCAAGCATAAGGGAGTCATTTTGTAGGCTGTGTAGAAGATCCCCTTAAGGGTTTAGAAAATAAATCTACAAAAATATTTTTGAGAGAAGAGTTAATAGAATAATTATCCTCTAGGGTGACATTTTGTGTTTTGTATGAGGGGGATTGATCCTAGTTAGATATTTCCACAACCAATTTGCAAACAAGAGATACATTGCCAATAGAGTCATTGCCAACGGATTCATTACTCCCAGTCACTAATGGCAAGAGGTGGATTTTTGACTTTTGGGGATGGAAGGATGAGCATGAAGCCATTATGGGAGAGAAGCTCATTTGAAGTACAATATATATTTAGTTACTTTTAAATGCAAAAAAAATTATTATAATGTTGTTTAACTAGGCAACATGTAACATGTTACAAATGCTACATGTGTCTCTTTCTTACTTACTAAGGAAATTTTTTTTATGGTTAACATTTAAATATAGCTACTTCAATGTTAAACTTACCTCATTGCTATTTGTCAAAAGATTTACTATATATTTTTTTGCATGTGTAGACTACACTATTTTATCAATGTTGATAAATAAAAAATGTATATATATTTATAAAATTTATGGTTTAATTCATGCTCAGAAAAAATGGCTTTGAAATATATTTCATTACGTAGCTACATTTTTTAATCATTATACTCTATAATTTTACTATCCTAGAAACTTGTATAACAATAAAATTGCTTGGTTTATTTCATTAAATCTTATAGTTATCTATAATAAATAAACTCTCTACATACGTGTGACATAGAAGGAAATAACAACATAGGGCCTCAGACACTGAAAATCTAATCATGTTTACTTTCACATATTGTATTATTAGTCAGCATCTTATTGGTGAAAAATATAGAAAAAAATACTTACAATTATTATTTAAAGATGTCAAAATAGTGTTTTTACTAGAATTCACAAAAGTTCCAAATTTAATACAAAGGTATTATGGCAAGAACCTGATGCAAATGTGTCTCTTGTTTACAAAGGGTGCCTATTTCACATTTCAATGAATGATAACAATTTAAAAAAGACTACTTACAAGCTTCTCAGTTGATTATTGGGATTTTTCTTCTATTTCATGTAGTAAACTTGATACAAAAAACATTTTCTTCATCGATGTAATTTCTCTTAAGGTTTTTTATAAATGTTATTTATGCTAAGCTAAAATATCCTATTAAATATAGTTGACTTATCACTTTTGTCTATATCATTATATATGCAAGGTGTTGATCATTTAAGCAATATATTGTATATACTAGTTGTAATGGTAGTTTAAGGAACCAATTAATGTATGCTATTATTTTTTAAAGATTATGAATCTATTACATCTCATAAGAAGTTGTACTAGATAAGGGAACACTTTACAATTTATTTTTTTCCAATGCATTAGACATTGATCACAATTGTAAAATGATTGATCTTATTACTTTAATTACCTCTTTTATTCATCTAATTTTGTTTAGGATTGGTTTACACTATTTCTAGATACACATAACTTATTTCTATAACTTGTTTCAAATATTCTATGAGCTATAATTTACTTCTACACTTAAAGAACTATGCACATTGGTGCCCTAGCATCTTATATAATGCTACAATACAAACTTGTGCTAAATCTTGAGACAACTCCTGATTTCTATATTCTTTGTGGATTATGTATGATGGATTAAAATTGGATGTGTGGTATGTTCAAATTTAAAGTGATACCTTTTTATGAACATAAACACATTTTAATTTTTGTGAGGCATTAAGCTTCAAACAATGTGTAAATGTGAGAATCAATCGTACATCATCTGATGCATAACAAGATAGCTTTTCTACATTATGAATCAAAAGCAAGAGTAGAAATTTAACATTATTAAAAATGCATATGAAATATTGACAAACAGTAGCTCCTACTCAAACCTGGCCATTCAAAAAAAAAAATTATCTTATTGTTCCAGAGACATGAAATTTGGAAATCTTTTGATCGGTATTTAGGATCATACATTATGATCCACTATCAGATTGAGCAAAAAGTAGAAAATAAAATGAAATATGTATCTAACAGAAAAAAAAAAGGAAACATAGGACTTTTCTACATGTCACTTCTTAGATAGTATTTTTGGGAAAGGGTATCGATCAACCTACTACCATGTAAAATTGAAGGGAAAGCCTAGTACTGAACCAAATGAGAAAATCCAAGGAACAAATCTTTTGCTTGGAATACACACTATGTCATCATATATATGTCCTAGAATTCCAATAAAGCATATGCAAGAATAAACTCCATGAATCTTTTTGTAGGAGATTCTTATTATAGTGTAAAGAGTAAAATCTCCTTTATTCATCTTATTCTTTTTCTTTGAATTAAAATTGTATTCTACTGTAAGGAGGGTACTAGTGCATCAAGTCTTTATGTAGATTAAAATTACATATATTATGTGTTGGCTTGCCAGCTGCTAGTCAGACTATTATATTTGAATTAATATTAAAATGGGAGGCCCCATGCCATAAAAAATTTCCATGGATAAATGAGGACCTTGGAATACTTATCATTCTAATGGATTTTGATTGCCACCAATAATATTGTATGTGATTGGGGCAATAAATTTGTAGAGGACAAAGTGTCATATGTTTGGACTTATGTGCACAAAAGATGGAGAATGTACATGCAAATTACTCAAATATTGTAGAACCCAAGGGAAGGTTGAAGTGTTGGAACTCATCCTACATACTTCCCATTACTCCCCTTTGTAGACTCATCTCCTTCTCCTACCATTTCCAACTCATTCCCATTTCTCATGCGTACAAGAATTCACTTCTCTATCTTTGGAACATTTTTCTTATTCCCTCATCCACTATAACACGATAGTTAAAAACTTGAAAATTCATTACTAATAATTTCCTTTGGTATTTTACCTCGTTGGAACAAGAAGCATAATTAATTGAATTTATTTGCTTTTGTTTATTGTTCTTTTTCTAAGCATATACAAATAGTAGAAAGTAACCTTTTGTTTTGGGAGGTTAATGTCTCCGAAAAAATGTACAAAAAGGGGTTGTTGTACCAACAATAGGAGTAGAAATAGGCAAAGAGATGGAAAGTTTTTTTGTTGTGTATGACAATAGAAACAAATATAGCTCTATTGAATGCAATTATATTTGTATCATCTTTAAATGAATATATATATATATATATATATATATATATATATATATATATATATATATATATATATATATATATATATATATATATATATATATATATATATATATATGTATATATGTATATATAATAATTCAGTTAAGTTCTATTTTTGTTTTTATTGTTTCATTTGCTATCTACTCTTTCCCATTTTCTCCCATATCTCTCTCATTTATCTAGGATTAGACTAGTATGTCAGTAGTGTTGAATATTTTCAAAAGTTCCTCAAGGAGTTAAGAGGGTTATAGTAAGATATTCATAGCTAACAATGGCAGCTCCAGGAACATGTCTTACAAATCCATAAATTACTCAGCTTAATGGTAAAAATTTTAATTATTAGCCAATAACAATTTGAAGGATTTATTTAATTCACAAGATTCGTGGTAATTTTTTTAGAATGGCTACCTAGAACCAACAAATGCAGTAGCATATAATGCATTATCTCAAGAAGAGAAATAATTATTGAAGGATAATAGAAAAAAAGACTCTGAAGTGCTCTTTTGTATCTTTCAAGGTGTGCATGAGAGCATTCTTTTAAGGATTGCAATAGTAAAAAATTCCAAAAAAGCATGTGATGCTCTCCAAACTACCTACCAAGGAATGAAAAAGGTGAAGACAACTAAATTGCAAATGTTAAGGGATTTTGAGACCATTTACATGAAAGAATGAGACACAATAGATATATATTTTACTTAAATCATTGGATTGGTAAACCAAATTAGGTCTCATGGTGAAACACTTGAAGATGGGAGAGTGATTGAAAAGATTATAAGAAGTTTGCCTACAAGGTTTAAATCAGTTATGGTGGATATAGAGGAGACAAAGAATCTTTAACAATTTTTAGTTGGAGACTCACATGCATCTCTCATTTCTCACAAGCATGGGCTAAGAAGGTTAGAAAATTCAAATTTGGAGCATGCTTTCAACACACAATTTTTAAATCAGTCATGGTAGTGGCAAGAAAAGATCAAATTTAAGAGGTAGAGGAATAAATTCATATAGAGGTGGAAAATCAGCCCATCAAACTCAAGTATAAGTGGCAATCATCAAATTTCAACTCAAAATAAATGTCAAGGTAAAACGTATGATAAGTCTTTAAGTCAATGTCATGATTGGAAGAAATATTGGAATTACATAAATTAATATAGAAAGAAACAATATAGTTCTAGGAAACAAAATGTAAACTTTACCAAAGAAAACCAAAACCAAAGTAGTTTGTTCTTAGCTTACAATGTTGCACAAGAAAGTGAGAAGAATTTATGGTTTTAAATTCAAGTTGGAGCAATCACATGACTAGGAACTTAGAAATGTTTTCTATCTTGAATGAGGGTGTATACTTTTTTGTTACATTAGGTAATGACAACATAGTAATGGGGAAAGGAAATGTAAACATTCTAACTTGAAAGGGGAGAAAAAAGTTTATTTCAGATGTATATACGACAAATTATCCTCATGTGTAGGACAAAATTTGGGAGAGGGATCACCAAAATTCCCAATGCTTCATCTCTAGAAGAGATGTGATTTAAGCACATGCAAGGTAAAGTGAAATTAACAAAAATTCTTATAATATCACCCTCTTCTGCTAAAATATTCTCATAAGTAAGAAAAATGTTGGAAGAGGGACAAGTATTATTCATCAATGCTTTATCTCTAGAAGGGGGAGAATTGATGAATGTTGTAGTATTATCATCCTCTTGTGCCAAAATATACTTATGTGTATGAGGTATTTTAGGAGAGGGTTAGAGTGATATAAGGGAGGCTAAGCCCCTACTAGATTCATGAAATGTCTTCATAATACAACTATCTAATTGAATATAAAATGAGATATTTAATGAAGAAAATTTACTTTCCAAGAAATAACACATGTCAGAGTAATAAATAAGGGAGCAATGATGTAATAAATAGCAATATGAAATGTTGAGATTAATCAATCAATTCAAGTACATAATCAATAAATATACAAAATAAATGCATCTAGATTTGTTTTTTTTTTATGAAATATAATTCAAATAATTTCTTTTACAAGTGTAATACAAGTTAGGTTCACAAAAAATGACATGTATAAATGAGATCATAGAGTAGAGACATAAACTAAAATCTCAAATTTCCAAGGGATGTCATTGGGATCATAAACTAGGTTTAACTATAATCCTAATAGAAGAGTTGAACACTAAGGATGTATGTTTATTTTATTGCAATGGATTTGAGATTATGAAGTATATGTGAATGAAGTTAAATGATATAAAAATGAAATTTTTTGACATAAGCAATGAAATACATAGCTGATAATCAACATATAAATCCAAATCTTGAAATGAGGAAAAACAAGGAACTTGGAGCTACATTGTAGAGCCAAAAATGATAGACTAGTGTGTTGGGTGCCCTATTTTGGGGGGCTGTCTGAACTAATAGAAAGTTTTAGAAATGAAATCAAGAGTTCTCATAGGTCTCTTTCCCAAAAATCTAGAAGAAAGGTGTCAGACATTAGCACTAGAAACCCTAGTCCTAGTGTTTGCTCTTTTTCAAAATTAAGAGTCGTATGTCTTAGTCTGCTTTGCACTCATATATATATATATATATATATTTTGTTTCATCTCTAAACCTACATACATGAAAATAAGGTAAAATGGTTGTGTTGTATAGGTGCTTACCTAATTCAAATTCCCTGTTGGTGTTCCCACCTCCACAAGAACAATGATGGTGTAAGAAGAGCGTTAATCCTGAAAGGGATAGTAATAAAAATGCTAAAATGAAATGATTAAAGATTAGGTATGAAACCTTATCATGGAGTTCTACATAAAAGTGATGATGCAATTCTCTTTAGAAAAGTCCTCCAAGTGTTTTTACAATATAACATAACCACAAAACATAAATTATGAACATGAAATCATATATGAATGTAGAGTGGTGTAGCTTGCTTCTCAATGTATGCAGATCTTCTCTTGGTGATGTATAATTGTCTTTGGATCAATTAGAATTGTATATTATATTTTTTATAGACCTTATAAATGATAAAATATGTGGTTTATATAGGGTTTGCAAGGAATTTTTGAGTTTAGACTGACATAAAATGGTCAAGTTAAAAAATCGAGACCAAAATTTAAATTGTTAAGGTCAACACTATTAATGGCTACAATTTTCAGGAATTTTGGTGGGACACTATGTTAGGCACCCTAGTACCACCAAAATAGGGCCTCCAAAAGGTATTTAAGAGTTTTAGAGTTTGTGATGTTAAATCAACTCTTGATTTGAGTATTTGATGATAGTTAAATTACATGATTAACCACCAAAATAGGGCCTCCAAAAGGAATTTAAGAGTTTCAAAGTTTGTGATGTTAAATTAGGTCCTTATTTTAGTATTTTATGACAATTAAATTACATGATTAATGATTAAGTTATAGGGTAGGAAAGAGCCCAACTAGGATTAAAATGATCTAGCAAAAGGTGCACTAAAGTGGGCACCCAAATAGAGTGTGAAATCGTAAAGGGCTACGATTTACTACACTACACACACATTTATGGTTATTATTTACATTTAAAGACACTATGGTAAGTTCCCTCATTTGTGTTATATGTGGGGCATCATGTTTTCCTATACTTCAAATTATATTAAATTTTATCATAACTTGATTACTTTCCCCATAATTTTGTCTTTATACCTAGATATGGGACCCTACGATATATCATGTTTAAATTATGCCTTCTACAATGTCTTTATCTCATGTTTTGGTCCCTTGCCCATAGATTTCATTTCAAGACATTAATTTTATCACTATGAATATGGACAAGCATTTCCTTCCATATATCCTTTATTTTATTGTGTTCTTAGATGCCAAATTAGCTGCATATGTCTACCCTAGTTCTCTTTAGTACTAACATTGACATTTTTGGATATTAATACTAACACCATTAATTTATCACTCATATTTGAGATAATATTACCTCCCTTAATGTTATTTTTAACCCATGTTTATTCATGATGAGCTCTTTAATTTTATTTCTTTAAATATTCATACGATTACATAATTATATAATAATATGCTTACATGATTACACGCCCAAATAAGATTTGGCATTCATATACCACTTTCTTATCTTCTAAGAATTAATTTTATCCAATGAATACAACTAATTATCAGGGTGTATCCTATCACTAACATTACTAAGTTCATATACTTGAATAGCAATTAAAATTTTAAAGAAACCCATCTATGAAAAATACATACTTCAAATTTGAACACACCTGATCATATTCTTATATTTTTTATTAATTTATATGGAATCCTTTATGATATTATTTTAGTGTCTAAATATGTACTTTGGATGAATATTTGTGACTATCATTTTCCATTAATTTTATGCTTATCTTGAGGCAATGTCATCATACATGCACATAATGGTACATAACACACTCTTGTGTGAAGTTGGGTTCACTCTCATTGCCTCTTTATCCATTTTTACACATACATATCCCTATGCACTCCCCTACCCTATCTAGTTAGAAAAAAACACTCTTATGTATTCACCTCATCTACCTACTTATCACACTTATCTATCCACTGTAGCGTCCTAAAATTGCAACACTTGCAATTTCGACTGCATTTCGGTCTTCACGATGGCGACGCAACACGGAACCTGAATGGAGACCCCGAAACTTGTCCACGACATCAAAAACTGCATTTTTCAAGCACCCTGGCCTGATCCTCCTTGCACCCTGCTGTCTCAGGAGGTGGGACTTAAGCGCCCAGTGCCCTGGTCCTTTAGGACCAGGGCGCCCAGTGCCCTGGTCCCCCAGGACCATGGTACCCAGTGCCTTGGTCCCTGGCCCTATTTTGGGCCCGGTCTCCTTGGGACTTCGGGTCTTTTTGTTTGCAAATTGGAAAATTAATATTTCTTGGTCGGCCTAAGGTCGGGAAAATCAGTCTATCAGCCCTAATTGACAAGTATATAAACTACATTTTCCTCTCTCATTTGGTATGATGGAAAAAGCATGGAAATGATACTCAAGCATTCAAGCATTCAAGCATTCAAGCATTCCTTCAAGCAATTGATCATTCCAAGTCTCCATTCAAGGCTAAGTGTTGCATTCAAGACAAGGATTCAACCATTGAAGAGGAGATCACTTACTACATGCTACATACTACTACAACATACAACATACAACAACATCTATACCTTCGCACATAAGGATACAAACATCCTTACAACAAGGTATTAGTACTTGTTTTACATTACAATCATTTACATTTACAGCATTTCTCATTTCTTGGTTAATTCCAAAATCGGGGTTTAACCTAAAGGCAAACCCCTAATCCCTAACCCCCCAATCGTCTTCGCTTTTCTATGTGTAGGTTACAGGTACGCGGCTGAAATTGAAGATCTGGAATCCTTGTGCAGAGACGAACAGATCCCCCTTCGTTTCGCGGATTTTTCGGAGGACCGTGTGCACACCGAGTGCCATCATCTCATCAACTTTTGTTCAAATTTGTAGGACAGCGCCGTATCGACATTTTACTGCTAATTCCAGGTCCGCAGCTTCATCCTATATCCCTATCTCAGTTTATAAGCGAATCTTTCTCACTTTCTATGCATTCCTAGCTTAATCATTCTATCTACATTCTTTACAAAAGAGGGTAGCCTTGCTGTCTTAACCCTTGAAACTCATTTAGCATCCAATCTTGCATTGTGTGGGATTGGATCTTGTGGGTTTCAACCCCTCTTTTGAATGTAAAGTCTCCCCTAAGTGAAAACCATCAACCCTAGCGACCTCCCTTCTCTCTCCTCGGAGTTGGAAGAGGGGAGAGCAACTAGGGTTCGATCGATTTTCCGCTTTACATTTTGGTGAACCCGACATGAACATCCTTTCTAATTTTTCATGCTTAGATCTGAAAATTGGCTTCCTTGATTGCATTTCCATGTTTGATCTTTTGCAAATTTTAGAAGTTAATTACATAAAAAAACCCTAAATTTTCTTTTTAGTAATTGAACTTGTGAAATGTTTAATTATTAATGCTTGTTTCAGATCTGCCCTTCTATTGCAAATTATCAGTTCATATTTGTGCTTTAATTTTGAAAATTAAGTGGTTAACTGTCAAAACCCTAATTTTTGAAACCCTCTTGATTCAACCTTTGTCCGACAATTTCACTGATCAAAACATCTCCAAATCAGCTGTAACTTTGGATTCTGCAATAAAATCACAATATCTTTCATCCCTGAAAATTTGGAAAAAAGTTGCGAGGACCGTGTGCACTCCGAGCGCCATCGTCCACGACATTTTTTCTGAAATTTCGGGAGCAAGATCTTACTGTATTTTCCTGCTAAAATCCAGAATTTTGGCTGATTTTATCAAATCTAACACTTTCAAAATTACAGTCAAAGTTGGTCTTGTGATTGCTTGGATTAAGGCTTCTAATTATTCAAAAATTGTTGAAATTGAAATTTTGTGTCAAAATTGTGTTCTTACTGTCCTAAATCTGAAAAGTGTGTTTGCATTCATTCGAAATTTTAGTGCTTTATTCAAATTCTTGCAATTTGTGACTTTTGAAATTAAGTGCTTAATTACAACAACTTTGATTTCCGCTTCCAAAATTGAATTTTGCGTGAAATTGAGTCAACTTTTAAAATTCAAAACTTGCATTGCTTTTGACATTCCCTCTCAAATCATAAAATTCAAAATTTCAGTTTCCCTCTCTTTTTCAAAATTCAAATTTTGCATTTTTCGACAATCTGGGTAGGGTTCAATTTTGAGATCGCAACTTTAATTTGGCCTATCTACAAATCGTAAAATCACTCAATTTTTTCAGGTTAGCTGTAAAATCATCATAACTTTCATCCTGCAAATTTAGAAAAAAGTTGCAAGGACTGTGTGCACTCCGAGCGCCACGGTCCCGGACATTTTTTCCGAAATTTCAGGAGACTGTCGTGATTGCATTTAATAGCTTAAATCTAGAAGATTGGCTGATTTTACTGAAAATTGCTACCTCTAAAATTCAAAATTTTCTCTCTCTCTCTAGTGCATGAGTTTTACAACAATAAGCCCTACTTACACTATTCCCGTTAGACGAAGCCGTAGAATTAAGTCTTTCCGAGGTTTAATTACTGAGGAGATGGAACCTAATTTGAATAGCCTTTTTAACAAGGACATGGGTAATTCCTCTAATCCTCCTAATGATGAAGAAGATCTCCATGAGGTTTCTGTAGAACAACTTGCAAAATTGGATAATCAATTTGATGATTTTCGACAATGGATGTCTCAAGAATACCCCGATAGTCAAGCTCTTCCTTTAATTGAGGGTCTAAAACATATGCTTCAAAGTGATAAGAATGGAATTGATATTTTGCGTGGTATTGCACACATTGTGGGTTCGAATGTGATGCCTATGAAGAGTTGTGCTGAAACTTTAGGTTATACACAACCTCCTACACAAGTCAATCATTCTATTCCTTTGACAACTTCTATTGCTAGCATACCTACCTTTACATCAAACATAATGGCTACTTCTATACAAGACATTCCTCCTATGATCACCAGTCATGGGGGCTGTAGACACTCAAAATTGTCATGTTTAATTAAATAAATATTTTATTTATTTAATAATCTAAGCCTAATTCTTCTATTAATTAAATAAATTTTTATTTATTTAATTAATTCATTTATCCTCTTCTAGCCTTATTTCTCATTTAAATAAATACATTTATTTATTTAAATTATCCCTTTTCTAAATTAAATAAATATTTTATTTATTTAATTGTCCTACTTCTTCTATTAATTAAATAAATCTTTATTTATTTAATTAATTCATTATCCTTTTCTACACATGACACATGTCATTCATCTCTTAATTCATACACTACCTACCTCTTTCATTATTTTGGTATTTCTTATACCTACCCTCTAATCCTAGCCGACCTCTCTTTTTACACCTCTCAATCTTAACCCTCCATTTCATATTGTGTCTTCTATTTAAGGAGATGCTTTCTTCATTGTCAAACCCTAATGACTGATTTTGGAGTACTTGGCTACACTACAATTCCACTTGCAACCACATTCCGTTCTTTGTTGAGCTCTTGTGCATATAAAAATCTGAGAGCAAGTATATCAAGCAAGATCAATGGAGATAGGAAGAATGGAGATCAAAACCCTATTGGACATGTGATGGTATAATCTTTGTGATTTTTGAGTTATTTGCATTGTCTTAGGTTATCTTCATATGTTATGGTGGATCTTTGTTCATTGTTAGGCTAGGGTTTAGTGGTTGAATCCATTTTAGTCTTTCAATATTGTTATCATTGTTATCCATTTTCACCATATACATTTTGGCATGCCCGATGGGACCCTTGTCCCTTTACACTTAACATTTTTGTTGCAGATTTTGCATTTCTGAAGTTGCAGATCGGACGATTTCGACGACATTCTAGGTTTTTTCCGCGTCTGCGAGTGTTCGGATCACGTTATTGTATTTCAGAGGCGTCTGCGATATCTTGGATCGCGTCTGTGTTTCTGTCATTTTCTATTTTTGCAGGTTTCCGAAAGTCACGTCTGTGATTCCGAATCGCGTCTGTGCATCATCTTATCACGTCTGTAGCAGAAAGAAGCGTCTGTGTTCTGTGGCCGCATCTGTGAATTACAGAGCCACGTCTGTGTCAGACAGACGCGTCTATGTCTGGTATAACAACATCTGTGCATTCTGTTTTGCAAATTTTTCAAGTTTTTTGATTCGGATTTTTGGATCTTGTACTTAGGGTTTCAGATCTGGTTTATTTTCGGCTAACCTTTGCAGATCTAGCTAACCTGGTTTGTGCAGCTTGCTTTGGAGACAAATACGTTTTTGTTGAAGGCCCCTTTTCACAAAGTCTTTTTGGGTTTTCTAAAAATTTACCTAACTTGTGTGCTTGCAGGAAGGGGTTATCATTTGAAACAACCCAAACTACTAACAATTTTGTTGCAGGGCCTTAGCTAGGGTTTTGTAATTTTTATTGTGTGCCTTGTTTCATAGCTTAGCAAACACTTCAATTGGTGCACTAAAATTGAATCATTGTCTTTTGTGTCTTGAGCAATAGGCTCTTTTTGTTTACTCTTTAGAGGGCCTGTCTTCCCGTGTGGTCATTAGGACTACTAGTGAGAAGAGAACGACCCAAGTGGTAGTGAGGAAAACCCACCTCATCCAAACCACTATAATCAAATGTATTCATGGTGAAAACTATGAATAACGTGTGCTGATTAGTTCATACCGACACTATGTCTCCCCATAAACCCGTTTGATCAAATTTATTTGATCATTTGTAGGGCGTAACCCCTACCGGCTGGGAGCCTTTTGTATTTACAGAGCTGAAAGTGCCGCATGTATGGCCACACGAGCGGATGCCCTTACTAGCACCATTTTGTTTTAGAGGCCCAAATCCTTCTAGTTGTTGGGGCAGGAGGTCGGACCTCTGGTAGCGGCCCACACACATACGGTTCTTAGTAGAGATACAAAGTTCTCCATGGGGAGTTTTCATGGGGACTGATGCTTGGCTGACCCGAGAAGTGAGTGCCGAGGGTGGAGCCAGTGAGGTCAAGCATCTAAGTATCCGCTCTGAATAGCGTAGCCTCGGGGGTAAAACCCCATGTGGGATCAACAACTATTGTCTTGGCCAGCCATAAGAATTGTGCTTGACTTATGATAAACATTCAAACAATCAAGACAAAACAGCAAAACATTGTGTCTTTTGTGTCTTCAAGTGTATGCAAAAACCTTTTACATCAAACAACACACTTTCTTGGAGTCATTTTGGAGTCTAAACACTAGCAAACATTGAGTCATCAGCACTGTGTCCTCTTGTCACGAAAAACAGTTGAACAATCAGATTTGGTCACAACAAAACAACTTCACAGATAGGAAAGATTGCACGAAGGTTACAGAAACGCGTCTGTGTTTGTTCAAACCGCGTCTGTGTCGGATAAACGCGTCTGTGAAGTACAGAATAGCGTCTGTGTTTTTATCAGCGTCTGTGTCGAACAGAGACACGTCTGTGTCTGGGAATCGCGTCTGTGAAGTATACAGGCGCGTCTATGTCCACAATTGCAAAAACTGTTACAATCCCAGCAAGCATCAACAGGAAAATCTCAGAATCACGTCTGCGTTAAACAGAGTAGCGTCTGTGTCTTAAAACCGCGTCTGTGAAGTATACAGAGGCGTCTGTGTCAGGATTTGAAAATTTTAACAGTCAAACAAACAAAGAAATCAGTTTCGGCATACTTGAGCTTCCTAGGTTGTCTCTTCAGATTTCATCTAGCATTCAGCCTGTTATAAGGTCTCACATAGTCCATCATTGCTTCACATCTCATTTTACATTCATACTTGTCTAAACTTGAGTCAAAAGGTCACTTGCTTGTCCTCATCATACTTTGTCAACACACTACACACAACTACACTTTGCTAAGTGGTCCCTCATCAAGGTTTCTTACCATTGGGTCTCATTTGGTCTTACTTAGAGTCAAGGTCAGCTTACCTCATCAAGAGAAACTATCCTCTCTTTGGAAGTCACACCTACTCTACTACTTACATACTTGGTCTTACACTTTGGACATTGCAAGTACACCTCAAGATTCATTTACACTCCATACAACTCTTGGTCTTCCATACTCTTGTCATATTTTCCGTCTAGTCTCTCACATATTGCTAAACACCTAGTTCATGGTTGAAATCCGCCTTCAAAAATCTAGGAGAATAGCTAAAGAAGCTCAAAGATCCGCAAACATGAGTTCTTATGAGTATGACAATGATGTCTTCTACAATCCTGAGCACACTACATTGCCAGACATGAATGTTTATAGACACAATCCAAATGTGGAAAGCGCAAACGCTATAAACAACAATGCTACACACAATGACAATGTTGACAATTCTTCAATACTTTCAGCAGACATACAAGAATCTATAATGGATCCTCAATTCAATAGATTGGTTGAAGAGATAATGAGGAGAGATCGTCAATATTTCCTAAACATGATGGCACAAAGTGGAGCTAAAATACCACATGATTTTGACTTATCTCAATTTATGGAAAGTAGACCTTCACAACAAACTCAACCTAATAGTGGAGGACCAAATAATATGATGTCGGAGTCACCATCAGTTTTGCTTCAGAAACCAGCAATCCCACATACACAAGCTCAAATGCATGATACTTACGCTTAAAGACCATCATGGAGGCCCTATGCTCAAACACATGCTCAAGATATGGGTCAATTAAGACAAGTGGATACACAAGGACATCCTCAAAATTTTGACACAAGGAGACCTCATGCCAAAATTGGGGGCAACACAATGGAAAATGAAAGGCCTATTGAATATGGTTTATACACACAAAACAGATATGGGGTCCCTCAACAAGAAGTTATGCCAAGTGCTCCATACATGTCGCAACAATATAGACCTCCATATGGACATGTTTACGATCAGTATCATCCATACATGCAACAAGCTCCTCCTCAAATGGGTGTTTCAAACATGGGATATGCTACAAGAAATCCATCTCCTCCCAAAAATAATTTGGAGCAACAAATTAGAGATCTACAAAAGAAAGTGGAAGACATGGGCACATCAAAACCCACATATACTATGAGAGATATATGCCCTTATCCATTTGATAAGAGCATTCCAATGCCTCCGTTTCCTCCGCACTTTGTAACACCAAAATTTGACAAATATAGAGGGAGAGGAGACCCCAAGGCACATATAAGACAATTCTTCACAGCTTGCATTGAGGTAGCGGCAGAAGAAACATACTTGATGAGGTTGTTCCCACAGAGCTTAGGAGATCAAGCTATGGAATGGTTTTCTCAATTACCTCCCGGTATTAAGTCATGGGGCGACTTGGCAGAAGCATTCATTCAGCATTTTTCTTACAACATTGAAACAGATGTCTCAGTTACTACCTTGTGCAATACTAAACAAAAAGAAGGAGAATCTTTCGCAACATTTTTACAAAGATGGAGAAACTTAGCTAGCAGATGCTCTTGTGAGATCCCGCAAAAACAAATGGTGGAGATGTTCACACAAAACGTTAACAAGGCTATTGGCTATGATCTCAGAAAAGCTTGTTTGTCTACATTCAAGGATGTCATTGAAAAGGGCCTAGCAACAGAAAAGGTCTTAATTGAACAAGGAGTTATCAAGCTATTCAAAGAAAACAAAGAGGACTTCAAAGGAAAGGACAAACCAAAATTTTGGAGCAAGAACAAGAACACAGTTAATGATGGTGTTGTTGATGCCAACACAGTAAGACCAAAGTTCGTCTTTTCTGGTTCAAGTTCTACCGACAATCAAGTGAACAATCAAATGGCTGCTAAACCACGAAGGAAGTACACTCCATTGGGAGAACCACTTGAATCAGTATTCAAAAAGCTTGTAGCAAACAAAGTGATCACAGTCCCAAATTTTCCTCCATATGAACCAAAGGTCAAACCAAATTGGTGGAATGATGATGAATTTTGCGAGTTTCATAAGAGCAAGGGTCACAAGACAAGTAATTGCCATCGATTGAAAAACATTGTACAAGATCTCATTGACAGAGGAGATATTGAGATTGAGGGACATTCATCTAATCAAGAGCATGAGGTGTTTAAGGAACCATTCCCAAAACATGACAAGGGAAAAGGCAAAGTCACAGATGATCAAGCCAATTACACCAGAGCATCTTACAATTATGATTCCACTATTAATCACATCTCAATGGACAATCATATTTCTACCATTACTATCAAAAATAAAAATCCTGAGAATTCTTCTCAAAGACCCAAAATTGTCCTAAGAGGTGTGGGATCTTCGTCCACATCTACCTCCGAATGTCATGTTACAACCCGTCGAGGTAAGATCACATTGCCAGGTACCTCTACTAAGAATACCAATCTTCCGTCAACTAAGCCTGAGTACGACCTTGTAGAGCAATTAGGGAAAACACCCGCACTCATCTCTATTCTTGAGCTCTTACGTATATCTCCTGCACATAAAGTTGTCCTTGACAAAACCTTGAGAGATACTGCTATCCCTACTGATCTAAACGTGGACCAGTTTCAAGCCATGGTGGGATACCTATCCGTTCCACACTCCTTCACATTCACAGAAGCCGATGACGCCTCCATAAGTCAGCCTCATAATGCACCTCTACATATTGAAGCCTTCATACATAAACACCGAATAAAGCGAGTCCTGATAGATGGAGGAGCAGGTCTTAATATTTGTACATTGAGCACCATCAGACAATTGGGATATTCTGACAAAGCTGTAAATTCTACAAACCAAATCACTATTAAGGCTTATGATGATGAAGAGCGTTCATCCAAGGGCACAGTCATCTTACCACTAAGAATAGGGCCAGTCACAAAGGATGTGGTTTGTCAAGTCCTGGATCTAGACCTCACGTATAACATATTGCTAGGACGTCCGTGGATTCATGAAATGAGGGCAGTTCCATCAACATACCACCAATGCATTAAGTTTCCTCATAATGGAGTCGAAGTAACGGTCAATGGTGATCCAAATCCATTCATATATTGCAATAACTTGAGATCGCATACTGAGACTATCATTCCCAGCAATCGTGAGGCTACTCCTTCTTCAGTGTATATTGATCCTGAGTCATTAAAGCCCTCGACATCCAAACAAGGTGAACTTAGAGCCAAGTTTCAAGACAAAGGCATGGGAGAATACACTCTGAATCAAACAATGTTCTTACGACAAGTCATGACCTCTCCCAAGGAATATGGGAGGCCACAGCCTAATAAGCAAATCTCCATCATGCTACTCAAATGGGATCCTACCGTCTTTCAAAAATGGGGCGAACTAGAGGAAGAAAATTTATATAAAATGCTATATAAGGACGCTGAAGAGGATACACATGATCAAATTATAATACCCTGTGAGAACTATGGCAAAGGTTTCAAAATTCTACAAAGATTTGGGTATGATGGAAAAAGCCCTCTTGGACTACGCAAAGAAGGTGTCATGGAGCCTTTACAACCTGAGCTAACTACAAGAAGGGAACGCTCCAAGGGGCTTGGTTTTCTAAACCCCAAGATTCACAATAAAAGAACAAAACAGATATGGCGAGTCAAAGTGGCTGAAGTCCAACAAGAAGATGACTATTCTACAGATTCCAACGAATGGGAATGGGGTTCAGACAAATCCTCCAGCGACTATGAGCTCAACAAGACGTTTAGAGAGCTAGAGGAACCTACAGAGGAGGAGGAGTTTTACAAGAAATTCAGAGTTGGTCAAGAACCGACCCATAAGGATCCCGCACAAGATTCATTTCAAGGCCCTAGGTCAAGATCACATAGGATGAGGACACCTGTCCCTGAGGGTGCTACTAGTGATGATAATTTGGACTCACTCACGATCGAAACTGATGAGGAGAGTGCCATTGACGACCTCGATGACTATCTTGACATACCTGAATATAACCACATCTTCACTATTAGCCTTGCGAACTCTGAAAACACTAAAGACCTTCCCCTCGTTCACCCCCAACTCATTGACTGGGATCAGGATGGACCAACACAGCTTGATACATTTCAAAATGACGAAGCTATTGTCGATTATCTTGGCATTCACGATGATCTTCCTCTTGGAGACCATAAAGCAGGATACGCCATAGAGCTTAATAACATGGCATACTTTGGTGAGGGTGTCGGGCCTTCTAGTCGCAAAAATGTGAAAATAAAAATAAAACAAGGGTCTTATGGCGAAAACCACACTGTGGCGCTATCTGACTCTAAAAAAGTAAAAAGAAAGGACGTATCTGAGGGTGAAAACCTCTCTGAGGCGCCCGAAGATGGAAGGCTTGACATTCTCCCAGCATCATACGAGGAAAAATCATCCATGTTGGTAGAGGAGACTATAAAGACAAACATTTGTACAACAGAGGTTCCACATAACATATTTTTGGCTCAATCATTGACAGAGGCCGAGAAAGCAAGGTTCATAAGCTTCTTTAAGGAACGACAAGTCAACTTTGCATGGTCTTATGCTGATATGCCTGGACTAGACCCCGATTTAGTAATGCATCATTTAACAGTCAAACCGGGGGCAAAACCAGTAAAACAGAAATTGAGGAAAATGCATCCACAAGTGGCATTATTAGTCAAGGCAGAGCTGGAGAAATTACTGGATGTCGGATTCATACGCCCAATTGATTATCCTGAATGGATTTCCAACTTAGTACTTGTTAGCAAACCAGATCGCAGCATCCGAATATGTACAGACTTCAGGGATATCAACAAGGCTTGTCCGAAGGATGATTTCCCATTACCAAACATTGATTTAATTGTTGATCTCACAGCAGGCCATGAGATGTTATCTTTAATGGACGGATTCTCGGGATATAATCAGATCAGGATTGCACCTGAAGATCAACATAAAACATCATTTACTTGTCCATGGGGAACCTTCTGCTGGAATGTCATGCCCTTTGGACTGAAAAATGCAGGTGCCACGTATCAACGAGCTATGACTACTATCTTCCATGATCTCATGCATGTAACGGTGGAAGATTATGTTGACGACCTTTTGGTTAAATCAATAGACAGAAATACACACTTGGACATACTTTCAGTTGCTTTTGATAGGCTGGAAAAATACAAGGTAAGATTAAACCCAAAGAAATGTGTCTTTGGAGTAACCTCCGGGAAGCTCCTAGGATTCATTGTGTCTAAAAGAGGAATAGAAGCTGATCCAGCAAAAGTCAAGGCTATCTTGGACATGCCGCCACCCAAGAATATCAATCAACTTCGGTCTTTACAAGGGAGACTCCAGTCCATACGAAGATTCATAGCACAACTTGCAGATAAGTGTAACCCTTTCCAGCACCTGCTACACAAAAACATCAAGTTCAAATGGGATGAGAACTGTCAACAGGCTTTTCAGGCACTCAAAGACTATCTTTTGAACCCGCCAGTTTTGATGCCACCAATTCCGGATCAACCATTGCTACTTTACATATCAGCTACTCCAACAGCATTGGGGGCACTCCTAGCACAGCAAATACCTGATGGCAAGGAAAAAGCAGTCTACTATATCAGTCGCACGTTGGTGGGATATGAGCTGAACTACACACCTATTGAGCGTGCATGTCTCGCTGTGGTCTTTGCTTCACAAAAATTACGACATTATATGCTCACTCATAAGACTAAGTTGATTGCCAGAATTGATCCACTAAAATATCTTCTCAACAAAGCTACACTTACTGGGCGACTGGCCAAGTGGGTAATGATTTTGAGTGAATTCGACATTGAATACGTGGACAGAAAAGCCATAAAAGGACAAGCCATCGCAGATCAACTGGCAGATGCTCCCATGATAGATGATGTTCCTCTACAGTCAGAATTTCCAGATGAGTCCATTCTAACAATATCACCTGCAAAGCCATGGCAACTATACTTTGATGGCTCATAAACACAGCATGGGGCAGGAGCGGGTATACTCTTTATAACTCCCCAAGGCGATTCTATACCAAAGTCATACCGCTTATCATTTCCATGCACCAACAATATAGCGGAATACGAGGCATTAACAACTGGGTTAAGAATTGCAGTTCAGTGGAAGATCCAAGAACTTCGTGTTTTTGGGGATTCTCAACTTGTCATCCATCAAGCAACTGATGATTATCAAACAAAAGATGAAAAGCTAATGCCTTACAAACAACTGGTAGATGATCTGAAACAACACTTTGCAAAGATAGAGTTTGAGCAGATACCAAGAGAACAGAATCGTGCTGCTGATGCCATGGCTACAATTGCTTCACTCATTGATCTACCGCAAAATGAGACCTGCTATGAGTTCCTGGTTGGCAACCTGCTGATTCCGTCATATGAGATCACTCCTACGGAAATGATATGTGTCGTTGGTCCTGAATCCCAGTTATATGGTTCCATATTCACATACCTTCGCAACAATATCTTACCTCCCGATCTATCAAACAACCAACGCCGCACTTTCATTCTCCAATCCTCCCGATACGTTATCCTAGCTGATATCCTATACCGACGAGGTCTAGATGGCACCCTCCTTAGATGTTTAGAGAGTGACGAAGCTCAGATTGCGTTACGAGAAGTGCACGAAGGGATATGTGGTCCACATACTAGTGGTCCTACCTTGGCTAAGAAACTCATCAGGACTGGATACTACTGGCCTACTATGGAAAAAGATGCATATCAGTTCGTCAAGAAGTGTAAGCAGTGTCAAATTCATGGAGACCTTATACATGCACCAGCACAAGAACTACAGCCACTTGCATCTCCTTGGCCCTTTTGTCAGTGGGGACTCGATCTCATAGGCAAGATTCACCCTCCTTCTTCCAATGGACATAAATTCATTATCATAGCCACAGAGTATTTCACAAAGTGGATTGAAGCTGTGCCTCTTACACAAGTTACTGGGAAACAAATCGCTACTTTCATCCTGAACTACATCATTTGCCGATACGGGATTTCTACCTCCATTATTACCGATAACGGGCGTCCCTTCAAGAATCAGGATGTTCGTGAACTCTGTGAGTGCTTCCATATCTCTCACCGTTTCTCCACACCATACTACCCCCAAGGTAATGGCCAAGCTGAGGCGTCTAACAAAACAATTCTCAAAATCCTTAAAAAGACAGTCGACGACGCTGGCCGTAATTGGCATGTCCAACTCAATCCCGCACTTTGGGCCTATCGTACCAGTGTCCGCACACCTACAGGAGCTACACCCTACTCACTTGTCTACGGCGCTGAAGCCATCTTGCCTATTGAGGTCGAGCTACCTTCTTTACGGGTCTCCTTGAGAAACATAATCAACGATGAAGACTACAGGGTCTCCCGCTTACAAGAACTAGAACTGCTGGAGGAACGACGACACACTGCTTTTAATCATCTCAAGGCTTACCAACAACGAATGAGTCGCAGTTACAATCACAAGGTCAAGCCTCGCACATTTGAGGTAGGTGACTTAGTCCTCAGAGAGAACCCCAAAAATCAGCAAGACAGAGATAAGAAGGGCAAGTTCGAACCAAATTGGCTTGGTCCTTACATCATCACAGCAGTATATGGATCTGGGGCATATCAGCTCTCAACTACAGAAGGTGAACCCTTGGAGGATCCTATCAACAGCATGCACCTTCGCAGGTTCTACACATAAGCTCTTCAGAATATCCTAATTCAAAAATAACAAAAAAAAAAATCAAAAATTTCAAAAATACAAAAAATCAATCATAAAACAAAAAAAATCATCACTTGGTGAAAACCTGGCAAACAGGCGCCTTGTGACAACAAAAAAATTGAAAAATCGAGAAAAGTAAAGAGAAATAATTTCGTCCAACGGTGAAAACCACTTCGGTGGCGCCCTGGGCAAGTACCATGGTGAAAACTGGGTCACCAGCGCGATGCGTAGAGACTTTGCTCCTCCCTCCTTCAGGATTCTCTTTCATCCTTTCACTTTGCACACACTCACAACCTATTCACTCACAATAAACTTACCCATTCCCATCATGGCTTGTTATTGATCTACCCAAGATTGGTTAGCCATCCATAACCCTCCCTTTTTCACTCCCTTTCCATCCATAATAAATCAGATCCTATCTGTGGCTAAGGCAATTCCTACGTCTAGTAATGGGTGTGGAACTGAGAACAGCACATGTTTCGAGGAGTACAGTTTCTTCCAGCTTTCTTCAGTCTATCTGCGCACAATCTGCAATAAAGCAGCATTTGCATCACAGATCCGCAATAAATTTTTATCTTCTCTGCAATAAACTATCAGTTTCATGGATTCAGTCAGTTTCAGACGAGACACAGCAGCAACAATGAGCTTCAACAAAATCAAATCTTTCAACAGACTCAGACAACATATGGTTCAGTGCTATCTATCCTTTTTGTGAAAGTAAATATTGTGACCACAATCAAAATTCGACTTAAACAAGTGACAAGAGACACTAAACTTGAGGACTACAGTGGATGTTGGTGTCGAGTCTTGGTTTTCTTTTGATTTTATCTTTTGGTGACATGTCTTTTAGCTTTTCTAGGATGTCTTTGACTAGAGATTCTATCTCCAGGATGTCTTTGACTAGAAAGGCGAGGATGGGGTATCGTCACCTATTTGCATTTGCTGTCTGTGGATTGTCTTTTAGTAATGCTATGACTTGTCCAAGGATATGAGGACACTGTGAGTCTAGTATGAACTGGGGCATTCCTTGTTTGTGACTGTCTTATCTCCATGCAAACAGGTACAATGACTTTTTGGGCCGAACAAATGCCTCGATTGTCATAACCTATTCTGCCATAATAAAGCTCAATGATGATAACGCACAAGAAGCTCTTTCACGTTCATATCTTCTGTCTTCCATCCCCCTTTCTTGATTGACTTCCATTGTCCTTCTCGAGTCCGCGTAGCCCGCTATCACATGACTGAGTATAATGACACACCAAAAACATTTGCATTTCATATAGCTACACCTACATCACCACATATAAGCATTTCATACATACATATAGATATCACAATTGCATCACATCCTGCATACAACACATGTTAGCACATCTCACATTTTCATTATGTAAATAATCATTTGCATTATCATATTCATTTGCATTACATACATTCACATTTGCATCATGCATCACATATACAACATAAAAGAACAAAAATATATTGCATTACATCATATAAGCATCCATATCATAAAACATGTATCACATAAGAACATTTCATCACATAGGTATACATGCATATAGCTGCCGCAAAAATGGATCATCTCTCATATATAATCAAAAGTGTCAGGATACAATGATGTTAAAAGAATCATATGGCTACAAAATCACCCGCAGGTGTCTACAATACAAAACTGGTACAATAGTGATACATAGGGAGCCCTCTAAGGCTATGATGAACTCCCTCCCTCGAAGCTGCCTGGCCTCAACGGAGTTTGAGCCCTAGAAGGACCTACCCCAAGATCAACTCTCCTGGCCCCTGTGTCCCCTGTAGTCACCCATCGTGTCGTCCTATCCAGACAGAGGAACCCACTAATAACTCCTGTCAACACTATTGGTAGTGCTAATCTTGTCCATGTCATGGTATCCCATGCCACATGTCCCACCCTCATCCCTAGTCCTGGATCCTAGAACACTCATCTCAGTGCATCCCTATCTCTGTCTCGATCATAGGGTACTAACTCCCTATCGATCGGTATCCGTAGAATCCTGTATACATCCTCCAAGGTGACTGTCATCTCACCCATCGACAAATACAAACTACAAGTCTCTGAGTGCCATCTCTCAGCCAGTGCAGTCAGCAATCCCATGTTCACTCGAAACTCAGGCACATACAGAATGTATCTCAATCCCATAGCCTCAATTGTCGCTCGGTCTTCAAGTGTCAACTCAGGTCGCAACCTCTGAGTCGATGGGAATCTCTCCCGTGACTCCAGCATCGGCAAATAATCCTGCAGTCAAGCAAATCAAATCATGTCAGTCATAGTGACACTCACTGTTCATCACAAAGTGTTGCTATCTATCCTAGTAGTACTCCCTGTTCATCACAAAGTACTACGTGTGTGACACTCACTATTCATCACAAAGTGTTACTCACATTTGCACTCCCTGTTCATCACAAAGTGCTGCTCATATTTTGGTACTCACTGTTCATCACAAAGTGCCTTGATCTATCTTAGTCTTCCCTAGAGGACCTTCTTGAGTGTATCCTCTCAGCAGCTTATCCAATCGACAGCATATGTTCATCACAGAACTGCCGATTTGACCTGGAAGACATAAACGTGCATTTATTACATTACCTAGTATGCATTAATGACAACAACAAATGCATCAAAGTACGAGGAGGTTTTGTGGTACTCACTGGCTCTCCTGCCTCCGTTGGCCTCTAGAATTGGCGAACACGGTCGAAACTATGAACAAAAGCCATCGCTGCTGACTGCTGCTTCTCTTTTCTCACTTTGCACTAAGCTCTTGTGACGGTGTAGATGACAATGAGGATGTCTTTTGCCCGTGGTCTATCTTATAGCCTAGCCTAGCCCTCGTCTTCATTTCCCGAGTCAGTCTTCCTTATCCTGTGACTTTGTCACTTTATCTGATCAGTCCATTCTATCGCGTCTTTCTTATCGAGAGATTGTCTGCAATCTTTTCAGACATTTTCATCCAATCTCTCGAGGGGGCATATAACTCCCATACTGGGGCAACTTTGTATCAGTTCATCTTATCTTCTTTGAAACAGCGTGACAAGCCGCATTGTCTCAAAGAGGGGCAAAATGTAGACACTCAAAATTGTCATGTTTAATTAAATAAATATTTTATTTATTTAATAATCTAAGCCTAATTCTTCTATTAATTAAATAAATTTTTATTTATTTAATTAATTCATTTATCCTCTTCTAGCCTTATTTCTCATTTAAATAAATACATTTATTTATTTAAATTATCCCTTTTCTAAATTAAATAAATATTTTATTTATTTAATTGTCCTACTTCTTCTATTAATTAAATAAATCTTTATTTATTTAATTAATTCATTATCCTTTTCTACACATGACACATGTCATTCATCTCTTAATTCATACACTACCTACCTCTTTCATTATTTTGGTATTTCTTATACCTACCCTCTAATCCTAGCCGACCTCTCTTTTTACACCTCTCAATCTTAACCCTCCATTTCATATTGTGTCTTCTATTTAAGGAGATGCTTTCTTCATTGTCAAACCCTAATGACTGATTTTGGAGTACTTGGCTACACTACAATTCCACTTGCAACCACATTCCGTTCTTTGTTGAGCTCTTGTGCATATAAAAATCTGAGAGCAAGTATATCAAGCAAGATCAATGGAGATAGGAAGAATGGAGATCAAAACCCTATTGGACATGTGATGGTATAATCTTTGTGATTTTTGAGTTATTTGCATTGTCTTAGGTTATCTTCATATGTTATGGTGGATCTTTGTTCATTGTTACGCTAGGGTTTAGTGGTTGAATCCATTTTAGTCTTTCAATATTGTTATCATTGTTATCCATTTTCACCATATACAGGGGCAATCCTTCTTCTTCAATTAACCCTCTTCCTTCATTCAATCCGACTTCTTCACTCATTCCTTCAATGAGTGTTCCTATTACATCTCCGCAAATGAACATGACGCAAGGGGGCAATTCATTCAACCATTCCATTCCTCCTTGTAGTGTTCCTCTTTTCCAATCTTCTCCTATGACTAACTATCATAGTGTCCCACCACCTTACTCTTTACCTTCTTTCAATAACATAACACCTCCATCTCAATCTAACACATCTAATATGAACTCTTCGACTGAAGCGACCATTAACAATCTTGCACAAACTGTCTCTTCTTTACAGCAACAAATTGCCTCTATGAATCAATCTAAGTTTAGTGTGCCCACATTTGATGTTGCGAGCCCACTTTCTCTTGACATTGTTCAAGCTATTCCCCCTAAACATGTTGAAATCCCGCATTTGGAACTTTATAATGGTAAAGGAGATCCTCTAACACATGTTAAGACTTTTCAAACAATATGTACCAATTTTGCTTATGACCAAAGGTTGCTTGCGAAAATGTTTACTAGAACATTAAGAGACAAAGCCCTACAATGGTATTGCTCGTTGCCTTCTTATTCTATTACTTCTTTCGAACAACTTGCAAATGCTTTCATTCAACAATTTCAAAACAATATAAGTCCTAAGGTTACTTTGATTGATTTAATGCATTGTAAACAAGGTGTTAAAGAAAAAGTGACTGATTTCATTGGTAGATATAAGCATTTGTATGCTCAAATTTCTTTTCCAGTGCCTGACAATGATATTCAAAGAATCTTTATTTCTAATTTACAAAAAGATATTCGAGACAAACTTCTGTTTTCTGAGTTTACTTCTTTCCAACAGTTGTGTGCAACTCTTCACAATTATCAACTGACTGTGAGTCAAATGGAACAATCACATCCTATGGCTCCGAGTGATAAGGGTGATAGCAGTCAACAACCATTTGGAAAGTTTAAACCGAACAGAGATTCTATCAAATTCAATGAAAACATCATCAACAACAATGTGAATGCAGCATCAGGTGTGCCTCCTATTTCTAAGTTTTTCAAGAAAGAAAGAAAGTATACTCCTTTGAATGAATCATTGCATAGTATTATGAATAAGTTATTGGAACAAAATGTGCTTACTCTTCCTCCTATAAGGCAAATTGATCCTGCAAAGATTACTTCACCTTATTTTGATAACAAATCTTTTTGTCAATTTCATCGTCAGCCTAGGCATGATACTAAGAGATGTTTTTCTTTAAAGGGTAAAATTCAAGATTTGATTGATAATAATACTATCTCTATTTCTGGAGTGAATGATAAAGGCAACACATCTGTAGCTCCTCCTAACCAAAATCTTCATATTTTTACTGATCCATTACCTTCTCATACCTCTAATGCGATTGAGACTAATGATTCCTCTTTCTCATCTGATGGTCTTGTGTCTATGACTCCGAATGTGATTAACTTTGTAGAGCAGCAAGAAAACCTTAAAGAACCTTCCATCACATTTGATTCTAGTGAAACTATCAGGGCACCTGATGGTCCTTTATACATAGTTGCAAAAGTCAAGAATACACCTTGTTGTGGAGTGCTTATTGATCCTTCGTGCATGGTTAATATTATTACTGAAGAATTTCTTTTTACTTTGCAATTGAATCAAGTGATCTATGACAAAACAAATGTGATTGTGAAATTATTTGATGTGTTTTCTTCTCCTGCAATTGGTTCTATTACATTACCTATTGAAGTTCATGACAAATCCCTTGATGTGAACTTTGCTATTATTCCTTCATCCAAACAATTTCGTGTGAAGCTTGGCTATCCTTGGCTATCTTCCATGAAAGCTATTGCTTCTCCTATCCATAAGTGCTTGAAATTTCCCCATAATGGTGAAGTTGTTACTGTTAATCATAGTCTCTTTAAACCAGCTGAAAGAACTTCTAGTGTTCCTATTGATTACTTTTGGCCTAAACAATTCCAATCTCTTCCTCCGTGAAGTGATCATCTTTTCAAATCTTATCAAAAGTGGAAAACAGATATGATCCTATCTCTAAGAGAACCTAGAACACCCAAACTTGACATTCCTATCGGTCTTGAGAAGGAAGTTCTTCCTTTGAAAGATAAAACTAATGTCTTTCCTCAAGAAGATTCCCAACCCATCCCTATGGATGTGACTATGTCTATGCCTAATAAACCTTCTAAAAGTAGACCTATACCTCCTCGTCATGATGGACTTGGTCTTCTTCCTAAACCAAAAATTCCTCCTTTATATGGAGCAGTTCCTCCTCCTTCCTTCTATAGAGAGAAGAGACCTTCTTCTTCTCCTATTATCCAGCCTAAGAGACCACAACCTAAACACCCAAGTGATAAGGATGAGAACATTCCTCCTCCTCAATCTTCTCAACTTCCTCCTAAGACTAGACGAAATCGTTCTGCACATGAACGCCGATGAAAGCATCGTCTTAGGGCTCAAGCAGCCGCTTCTCAAACTTTGCAATCTCCAAAAACACCTTCAACAAGCATTATTCCATTTTCTCCAAAATCTCCTAAACATAAGATGCATGATGATCTTGATCCTGTGCGAGTTAAAGATCCTATTTTTATAAATCTTGATGATGTTATAGATGAAAATGTTATTCATGATGAAAATGTTACTTCTCTTGCTTCTGACAGTGAATATGAACTTGTTGATGTTGATAACCATTTATCTAACGAATTTTCTAAAGCACTTATGCTAGCTCCTAGACAAGAACAACGTGGCTCAGAACATGAACATAGCCCTTGTTTGGATCTTGTGATAGCTCCATCTGCTGTGTTGGATGTTCCTCCTCTAGCGTGTTCCCTGCCTTCCCGAAACATTGATCAGCAAGATCGGGGGTAGATGACGTGCTAGACTAGTTTCATTAGCATAGCAGATTCTCTCCTCCTCTCTTTTGTTACTTCGTCTATATGTTATTCTCATTCTTCTATTTGTTGTCCTTAGTGTTGTCTACTTGAGGACGATGCAAAGCATTGAGATCTCTTTTGGTCTCTCTCTTGTTGACTCAAAAGACACATGTGTTCCCTTCTTCTAGGTGACCTTCCTTGATTGGGGAATGAAGAACAATTATGCATACATACATATTATATATACATGAATTATCATACAGCATACTGACCCCGAGGAAAGCGAAGTCACCTCGTGCTTTGTGTTTTGTGTTTATTATCCTTGGGTTTATCTCACACTTGGGGGCTAAATCCTTGTGAAAACGTGCTCCTTTTCCTTTCTCATTTCTTATGTGTATCACTACATTAAAAAAATCACCCCCGTTGAGGCGTGTGCGATCGCTTTAATGTAGGGGGGCATACACCCTGTCTATCCCTTCAAGATACTTGAAAATTTCTTGGCGAACTTAGCTTTGCCTTGAAAATTTTTGGTATTTCTTTTGCATGACTCATAGTGAGGGAACCTTACTACTAACAGTCATGGTTCTCCCTCGCGATCTTCCCTTTTACTTTGTCAATCGAAGTCGTAAGATCCTTAGTCCACTGGGGGCTTGGTGTATCTTGCCTCCTTGACGTGGTGAAAGTCTTTCAATGTTGTTTCCTTGTACTTTACCGGAAGTATGAGCATACATACTCCCGCTAAAGTGGGGGCTAAATGTAGCGTCCTAAAATTGTGACACTTGCAATTTTGACTGCATTTCGGTCTTCACGATGGCGACGCAACACAGAACCTGAATGGAGACCCCGAAACTTGTCCACGACATCAAAAACTACATTTTTCAAGCACCCTGGCCTGATCCTCCTTGCACCCTGCTATCTCAGGAGGTGGGACCAGAGCGCCCAGCGCCCTGGTCCTTCAGGACTAGGGCACCCAGCGCCCTGGTCCCCCAGGACCATGGCACCTAGCGCCCTGGTCCCTGGCCCTATTTTGGGCCCGGTCTCCTTGGGACTTCGGGTCTTTTTGTTTGCAAATTGGAAAATTAATATTTCTTGGTCGGCCTAAGGTCGGGAAAATCAGTCTATCAGCCCTAATTGACAAGTATATAAACTACATTTTCCTCTCTCATTTGGTATGATGGAAAAAGTGTGGAAACGATACTCAAGCATTCAAGCATTCCTTCAAGCAATTGATCATTCCAAGTCTCCATTCAAGGCTAAGTGTTGCATTCAAGACAAGGATTCAACCATTGAAGAGGAGATCACTTACTACATGCTACATACTACTACAACATACAACATACAACAACATCTATACCTTCGCACATAAGGATACAAACATCCTTACAACAAGGTATTAGTACTTGTTTTACATTACAATCATTTACATTTACAGCATTTCTCATTTCTTGGTTAATTCCAAAATCGGGGTTTGACCTAAAGGCAAACCCCTAATCCCTAACCCCCCAATCATCTTCACTTTTCTGTGTGTAGGTTATAGGTACGTGGCTGAAATTGAAGATCTGGAATCCTTGTGCAGAGACGAACAGATCTGCCTTCGTTTCGTGGATTTTTCGGAGGACCGTGTGCACGCCGAGCGCCATCGTCCCGTCAACTTTTGTTCAAATTTGTAGGACAGTGCCGTATCGACATTTTACTACTAATTCTAGGTCCGCAGCTTCATCCTATATCCCTATCTCAGTTTATAAGCGAATCTTTCTCACTTTCTATGCATTCCTAGCTTAATCATTCTATCTACATTCTTTACAAAAGAGGGTAGCCTTGTTGTCTTAACCCTTGAAACTCATTTAGCATCCAATCTTGCATTGTGTGGGATTGGATCTTGTGGGTTTCAACCCCTCTTTTGAATGTAAAGTCTCCCCTAAGTGAAAACCATCAACCCTAGCGACCTCCCTTCTCTCTCCTCGGAGTTGGAAGAGGGGAGAGCAACTAGGGTTCGATCGATTTTCCGCTTTACATCCACCTACCATCATTTATCTATTTACCAATTAGATTTGGGCATTCCCATATTCTATGCAATGTTCATGGTCACAATCTCATCCCTTTCCAATTTTGATTTAAATATTAATTTTCTAGTTATCCTCCCTCACCTTCCACTTTGAGTTGACTTAATTATTTTTTTAGTGTAATATAATGTTTTAATTAGGTAAATCAATATATAGGGGTAAAAGTATTTACATAAAAACCAACTAGGTAGAAAAGAGGGATCTCACAAGTAGTGAGCATACCAAAATCAAAAAATACAAAAATGCTTTTTTGAAATTGAGGCTTTTGACTAGACAATGAATTAAGAGAAATAGGGTTCCTGACCTTGAATTAGAGTTTCATTTTAAGACTTGGGAGATTTTAGAAGGAACCTCATACCATCTTTGAGAAAGAACCCCTTGAACTATGACTAAAGAAACCAATGAAGGGGGCACACAAGAAACCCTAAGACCAATATGAATAATAGCAAGCTTCTAGCAGAAGTTGAATTAGAAAGTGTAATTTTATGTTATGTGCTAGTATTTAAAGGCATTGTATGTATTTATAATAACAATTAATGTGCTCATTTTTTTATCCGCTCAAGTATTTGAAAATATATCATTCTAGAGCATTCGAGTAGTTGATGTATCAAAATATTTGTATTTTCTATGATAAAAATTGTAAAGAATATGTATTCGTAGGAACTTTCCTACTATCATCAAAATTGTTCATTGTCTTGGAATTTATCTAGGTGAAAAAAATTTGTGGCACAATGACAATCCTTAGAGGTACCTTTACATAATTCTAGCTCTCAAATTCTATATAAAAAGTATAGTAGGTCATTTATTGAGTGAAAGTATAGAGTGAAACACCACTGATTACCAAGTTGAAATTGGAGTGTAGATATAGGTTCATATTTGTAGATGCATTTCACATCCATAAAATTATCCTTTGATAGAAGAAAAATATAAGGAAAAGTTTTATGTATCTTACTAATAGAAAATAATTATTTGTAAATTTAACATTAGAATATTCAATAATATCCTCCATTTGATATCATTGTTTTGTCATTAAACTAAATACCATCCTCCTACATTATTTAATTTCTAAAACATAATATATAATTTATTATTTTCAAGTACAAACTCACAATAATTTATTAATTATTTAATTACATTTATTTACCAAAACTAGGTTAACCAACTAAGAAATATGTATTTCCCTTAATAGATATGACAATTTGTATCTCATAAATTTCCAAAAAAAAAATGTACTAATATTATATGCATTAGAAATATAAATTAATAGGAAAATTGTGAGTTCACATGCAAGGAGTTGACATGTTATCCCTGAGAGGATATCCAACAATCAAAATAGTAAGAAATTGTATTCTTAAATAGTTTCCTACTATCATAAAAACATTTCAATTTCTAAAAATTTCTTACAATGTTCTACATGTTTTGGTGATTTATATTGGATTAGGTAAATTTTATGTTTTATTGTAATTTAATTTTAATGTTATAATGACGGCTAACAGAGACTTTTTTAGAAATTTATTTTAAATGTAAGTCAGCTATTGTTGGCATTATAGGTTGTTCTTGAAGTATCAAAAGCCCTCTATATAAGAGGCATATATAGTTGTTATTTGTGAACTAATCGAATACAAATTTGGTTTTTTGTAGCAACACTTTGTTTTATATTTACCCTAGTTTTTCCATGTCTCTACCCCTAATAGTGTGGTACCAGAGCATAGGTTGAAGTTGTTGCAAGAATATTAAACACCAAAGGTAAGAGATCACCAACATCGCAAATTACAATTTCTATTCGTGTGGAGTCAAACTAGCATTAGGATATGCCAAAAGTGAAGCTTTGTTATAGGATATTTCCATTGAAGACCTATCTAGGGTTGAAATATTGGTGTCACCATAATTGCAAAAACCTAGCTATTGAAAGGGAAATCAAAGAATTCAATAAAGAAAGAAAAGGTTTTTTATTATTTCTATAATCATTGTTGTTCAAAAGTCTAACATTATGGAGGCCTATGCACACCTTTCTTAGGATTAGATTGGTGTTAACATTGAAAGCAAGGGGTTGTAAGATTGGTGTTAGTGCAGGTTTTTTATTTTCCTTGTGTTAGGGGATATTTATTTTTCGTACACATATATTATTAAGATTTCTTAGGCTATTAGGAATGGTTAATATGAGGGCATGCGGAAAAATACTTTAGCTACATGTGTAACTGTACACCTCACATGGGTAGTTGAGTTACACACCCTCTTTTGGCTTGTTGTGCCACCTCTCATAACCAGTATTTTTTCATTTCCTAAGTGGGTTATGGGGTAGTTGGGTTTCTCACCCTCTTTTGGCCTTATGTACCAACTTTCTCAACTCCATTATTGTCTTCATGTAAGGAGGTTATGCCACATGTTTTGGCATTTATGAAGAAGCTAAAACCTCCAATATTTTATGGGGAATAGGAGTTAATGTACCCCTTGGATGTATATGCTATAATTTTTCTATATAATAAGCAATATACTCTCACTTTCACTAGTTCGGTGATAGCTCGGTGAGAGTATTCTCAAAATTTTCTTCTTTGTCTCTATTTTTCTCTCATATCAGATTGATCTTCATTCATCTATTTTGATATTTGATCATCTATTTCTTGGAGTTGCATGTGATCTACAACTAACATTAGATCTTGGCTTGGTTCTCACTTCTCATAGAATCTAACATGGTATCAGAGTTATGTTGTCTAGTATAGCTCATTATTTTTCTGATTTATTTGAGAGATTTGAGACTATTTGATAGCTTATATTTTCCTTAAAAACCAAGTATTCTCTTCTCCTGCATTCTCATGTGACCTGGAGAATCAAAATGGTTTAGAAAGAAAATAAGCTTCTAGTTAAATCTGGTTTTATATATGTGTGTGCGTGTGTGTGTGTGTGTGTGTGTGTTCTTTGAGATCTAGGTGATTGTAGTTTTTTGATAATATTGGAATCTTATTGAGTATTTATTGAATGTCCAGAAGGCTTAAGAAAGTCAAAAGTGACTTTTATTTCACCAAAATCAGAAATGTTTTACCAGAAAAAAATATTTCTGCCTTTTCTTTCCACTCATTTGCAGAAAAAAAGATTTCTAGCTTTTCTTTCCACTCATTTGTAGAAAAATTTTTTTTTGGCTTTTCTTTCCAACATCGAAACACTTTTGGGTTTTTGGTGTTGTTCCTAGAAAATGAATATTTCTTGCAAAAATTGAGTTTGAACAAGGAATAAGCCGTTTTTCCAGTAGACAAATTCAACAACCCTTCTTAAAAGTTGCATTTAACTTTTGCCTCAGGTGTCATATTCTCACAAACAAGTACTTGACAGAGAGCTGGAAAGGATAAATTTCCATTCACATGGGTCTCATTGAAAAATTATGTCTTTCTCCATCAAATTTTTAGGTTGTATCAATGGCTTCTTTTTCTCTTCAATTGGTCATATCTTTCACCTCACAACTTTGTTTTTCAAAAATGAATAGTTGTTGGAAAGGTATTGAGAATTATTACGCATCTATAAGGATAATTTTATCAAATCTTGTATGAAATTGATTTGTATTAGAACTTTCTATTTTTGTCTATTGGAGCCTTAAAAGTATTGCAATCTAATAAAAAGCCTTGTAACACACTAATTACTTATGATCTCATTGATCAACTTAAAGCTACTCCTGCACAGATTTCTCTTTGGGATTTACTTCAAACTTTACCTACTTATTATGGGATGTTATAATATGCTTTGAAAAACTTAGATGTCCCACCCATAGTGACACCTAATAACATGGCTTCTTTGGTTGATCCTACACAAAAATGCAACCCTCAAATTGTATTTGCACAAGATGAGTTACCTTCTCATGAAATCCAACATCATTTATGATCCTCTTATGATTGTGGTTATTATCAATGACACTACTATAAGATGAACCCTTGTGGACAATGGATCTGGCCTTAATGTTTGTAGTGTGGATTTATTGGATAAGATTAATGTGGATCGTTCTCTCATCGAACTTGCTTCTATTTCTATTTGAGGATTTGATAATGTTTCTAAACAATGTTTAGGTGTCATAACCTAACCTATTAAGGCAGGTCGTGTTATTTTACCTATCATGTCATGCCTGGTAATTTGACATATAACCCTCTATTAAGAAAACCTTGGATTCATAGCATGTAAGTTGTCCCCTCAGCTTTGCATAGGCAAGTCAAATTCATTTATAAAAATAAGACATAAACCTTGCTAGTTGATACCAATCTTCAAGAACCAATAAACATTGGATCTTCTTGTTCAACTACTTCCCATTCTTCTCCCAATCCTCCTACTTCTTCAAATACATCCATTTGATTTGATGATCTTGTTCCTTCTAGTACTCTTGATTCATCTACTCAATCAGAATCTCCTCCCAAAGATATCTTTTCTCCCAAAGGAGTGCTCTCAGTTGATGATTGGTGATCTCTAGACTTTAACCCTACTTTTGTAGGAGAGAATAGAGTATCTCAAAAATAATTTAATAGTGAGAAGGAGAAATCTAAGGATGAACCTAAAGAGAAACCCACTTTGTCTAAACAACTAATTAACCATTTTTTGGCCACTTTTAATTCAAATAATTCTTCAAATTCTTCCTCTAATTCATATAGTACCGAGAGATATGAGGCATCACCATCTCTATCTAATTTGGCATCCTGTTATGGTCCTAGTTTTCACATTTTAGCTAAGAGTGGCTATAGTGGCAATGGTTGTGGCACAAATGAACAAGGAATTAAAGTTCCTTTAGAACATAACACACATGAAGCTTCATTTGGAGTTGGATATAATCCTTATAAGCCCACCAAAGCATCTAAAAGACTATATCTCAATGTGAATGCTATATTTAGTAGTGATAATGAACTCACCTCAATTAAATCATCGTCTACTTCTTTCAACACGCATCCCCCTCATAAGGAAATCTTGGTGACGAACAAATCTCTTTATGAATCTCCTCAAGATATTTATAATTTCACTTATGAGATTTTATCTTCTACTCATTCTAAAATCTATTCTTCTAGCAATAAGGTCATAATGAATTACACTTATCCCTCTCATAAGATTTCTTGTGTGCAAGAAAAGTATGACTTAGTGGCCTATTCTTCTCCTATAAACTTCTCTCTTTCTAGAGACTTTTTAACATTCATCATCTTATATATGTTTTTAATCTCATTTATAGTAGATTATTTAGCATGTAATATTCAAATACCTTATTCAATCTATCATGTCTTTAAATAACATTAATGGCTATTATGTTGCTCATCATTAAGTGACAATGGTAGCTCACTTAATGGGATCTCATTGTCATTCATGATGATATAATTTCACATGCACTCATACTTTTTTGAAGCAAAATAATAGCCTATTTCTATCTCATATCTTCTCCCTATATATGGGGGTGGGGCAGAGTGATTTCAAACATATCTCCTTCTTAAGATTAAAATTTCCCCTTTGTGAAGTAGTATCTTCTATAAGGATTTCTTATTGATTGTAGTGGTGTATTCATATTTGAATTCCTTCTCTCATATTGGAACAAGCATCCCTAATGGGGATCTTAAGTACATATCCTTAATTGGGACCTCCTACTTGGTGTTGGAAGTCTTTGATCATTCATCAGTTTCTTTTCTTTATTGAGTAGTATCTTTTATAATAAACCCTTCTATTTTGTGAACGTTCATGTCCATGATGAGGATTTATTACCTTCTTTTAGAAGAGTGTTGCTATAAATAATCTCTCTTTGATGTCATTTCAATCCTTCATTCTTTTCCAATTTCCTTAATGGAGTTGCATTTTTTGATTATATCTCTTCTATTTGTTTCCATTTAAATCTTTCATCTTGTGTTAGAGAGCTCTCAAATCCTCACACTCTTTGTTGTGCTGGAATTGAGGTTTAGTCCCCTTTCTTACAAAATGATTCTCCATTATTTTTTTAATCTTGTATCAAATCTTCTAGTGAGCATTTATCATCAATCTTCTTTCACAATTTGATGTGGTAAACATGATATCAAGTTTCAACTCACTAAAATTAGCAAGCTGAAATAGTGGGGGCATATAAATACCCTCAAATTTTTATCACCTTCCTTAGTAAGAATTTAGGAAATTTGTGATTTTATCTAACATGTGATTTTGTAGGGTACGGTTCCTAACTATGTATTGTAGATACCACTGGGGGTTTCATCTAACAACTTGTGGGTATATCCCTTTTCATGAATGTTTACTTTTCTTTACTTTAGCTTGCATATGCACATAGTGGCATATGACCGCTAAAGTGGGGGCTAAATGCAATGTCGTAAATTGTAAACCCTTCCTAAGGTGGTAAAATTCCACACTTAGTTCAATATCCGCCTTAGTGTGTTTGCATCTTGCATTGTAATTTCCCTTTAAGAATTTAATTAATTAATTAAATTAAATCTAAAGACACATTTCATCACTTCCACATCATAAAATTGGGTCCTTTACCCTGAGTGTGCCCCTTTTTTATTTTATTACTCCAATAAATTATTAAATCATAACCCCTAATTATGTCTTATTTCAACCTTTAAGGCCTGATTTTGCATATCAAAACACCTTGAAATCAGTTGTAACTTTGGGATTCTCTCTAATATCATCATTTCTAACGACACTAAAAATTTGGTGAAAAGTTGGTCGGACCATGTGCAAAGTGCACATGGTCCTCGACTATTTTCTCAAAATTTTGGGAGTATAATCCTTTGATATTATATTGCTTAACCCCAAAAGATTAAAGGGAAATTAAAATCCTAGGTCAGCCTAAAGATGAAATTAAGTCAAAATTAGGATCTAGGGTTTCATACATAAGAGTTCTCTTCCTTCATTTGAAGGGATCAGATCTAAAAATCTAAGAGCAGGTTTTTGAAACACAAGGAGCCTTCTATGTAGTGAAGGAGAAAGAATTTTGTAGTCTTAAAAAAAATTCAACAACATTCATCAAGCATTCATCAAGTACTTGTCAAGTATTCATCATCAATTAGAAGTATTGAAGACATTGAAGAATAATAGGAGATCACCGACTGACGATTGGCTTGTACCCCTCCCTTAGGGGTTGGGTATGGTTTCATGTTGTCTTCATGTATCTATACAAGCTTCATTGATTTATATCACTTTTCATCATTGATTTAGAGTATTTACTTTGTCAATTACAAGCATTTAGGGTTTACTCTTCAAGGTTGCTCTAGATTGTTTGCATTCATCCTAGGGTCTTGCACACACTATTTTACTATATAAATTGACTGTTTGTGGAGGTATAAATCAGTAAAATAGGGGTTTGATTGAGTCAAAACCCTATATAGCCACCCAAACCCTCTCTTTTCAGTTATAGGTGCATAAACAAGTACCTCAGAGGACTTTCGGCTCAGGAAAAGATACAGGGACTGCCCAAAAGTCTTAGAATTGCTCAAAAATATCAAGGACATGGGCATGGTGCCTCAATCATGCCCAGCATAGGGGCGTGGTTCCCTGCTCCCCTTCAAAATTAGTGAAATTTGGTAGGGTGCAGGCTCAAGATCTCAGAATTGTTGTTTCTCAGTTGCAGCTCTCTATCAGATCATTAGGGACAGTGGTGTGGCACCCTGGTTGGTCAGCTTGGCTTAGTTTTTAGCATTAGGTACACATCTAAATTCCTCTCCCTTCTCTTCTCTCAATATCTTAGTTTCAGATCTGCAAGTTGGTTCAATTTCAATTCATATAAGCCTCATTGTTCATCTCCTAGTCTAGTGGATCATTCAAACCCTAATTTTTCTCATCACATACAACAAGAGGAATAAAAACCCTAAGAGATAATCTTTGGATCCCTCTTTCTCACAATAAGTAGCCAAAGTGAGCTATCTCCCTAGGATCTTTCATGTTCCCAATGTGTTGGCTAAAGTGGGATTAGGTCCTAGTCACCCGGTCTTGCTTTTTCCTCTCCACAAGTTTAAATAACATAATGATTATACATGTCTACATAGATTGATAGTTTCACATAATTGTCATTTTTATGTGCAAGGAATTATTGGCTCCACATAATTATTGACTATAACCACTATTCCTAAAGAAATAGAAGAGACACCTCAGGTACATGTGTTTATTTTATTTTGTGTGTAGAAGATATAATTTGTTCCTATCATCCACAATTATATGCTAACTTGTATTGAAATGTTATGTTAATTTTTAACATATGTAGGTTGTCTATGAATTTCATCTTAATGACATACCAGCTTTCCCTATGACATTTCCAAGACTCCTTCAAAGATGAAGAGGAAACATGGAGATGAGGTAATCAAGAATTCAATTTTAGAGTTGAATTATAGTTCAATGTATATTTACTTTTATGTTAACTTTTTGAATGTAAATTATATAATATGACTAATCTTAATTGTGGTTTGATTTTTCTTGTGTATGATCCTTCACAAATGAGTTGTGTTGTGAAGAGGATTGATTTTGATGGTCTATCCGTAGTTTAGGATGTGATAGAAAATTTTGAGATACTTACATCAGAGAGTTTTTTAGTAGCGATTCTTCGCCAATTGGCAAATTTCATGCGATTTGTCTAGGGAAAATCGTGGTCAAATCATCCAGAATTTTGGGGTTAATGGTGCACTGTAGAATATGGCTTTTCCATTGACCACACATCACCAATGTGCATGCCCATAATATTTGCCTGAAATCACTCGGACACGGGTATTAGATCACCTCTGTTATTCGCTAGCAATAGTAAAATGACCACGTACCCAGGACCTAATTTGCCAATGGTAAATTAAATGTTCATTGCACACGTCGACCAAATTTGCCAATATCAATTAAAACATTATAAGCATTTGAGGACCCATTTCGCCCCGCTTAAATTAAATTTTCATTGCACACCCATGCAATTTGCCAAAATTGCAATTAAATTAAATGTTTATTGGCAATTGCAACGCCTGAGCCCCGTGCAATTCACCAAAAATGCAATCAAGGATTGCTATAAATACACTCTTTCTTACAATTTGTTCATGTCTGATTAGTAAATTGGGAGCTCTTGAGTCTCGAATCACATTCTGCAAATTGAGTTGGAAAGTCGAAGTTCATTCACATTGTAGGGTGGAGGGCCAGAGTTACAATCCTGCAACACAGGCCCAAGCATTCCTGATTCCTGATTCAGAGAATTGAGAAGGCATAAAGGTGAGTAATCATTTCTTCATACTTGAGAGTATTAGTTTTAACTTTTAATTCATAGTGAGAGGTCAAGACTCAAGATGTCACAGTCAGACATGGGTGAGACTCCTCAGGGTGGTGAAGGGATTGAGATGTCACACAAGGGTGAGATTGAGACTCCTCAGGGTGGTGAAGGGATTGAGATGTCAGAAAAGGGTAAGACTCCTCAAGGTGGTGAAACTGAAGGGATTGAGAGGCCATCAAAACGCCCAGAACTTAAACTTAAAGATACTACCATAAAGTCTTTCTTTGGAATTGGCAAAGTTTCTGGTCCATCAACTTCTATAGTTGCAAAAGCCATTCACAATAGCTCACCACCACCACCACAAGGTGGGATTGTCATTGAGTTAAATGCATCAAATGAGGATGGCAATACCGACATGACAAAAGATGTTGTAAGGGATACACACAATGAGGTAATTCACTCGAATGCAAATGCTAGTACTAAAGATGATGTTGGTAGGAAGAAAAGAAAAAGGAAAGTAAAACTAGGGCGAGAGTGGGAGATGACAAGGAGTTTTAAGATTGATTGGGTAGCAAAGAACCCATTCATTGAACTGGTCCCAAACAATGATGAACAACCAATAGAATGCAGGTGTAAGATTTGTAGCTGGAAAACAAAAAGAGAGAAGAAGATGCAGCTAAAGCTTGACACCATAGAAAAGCATATTGGTAAGGTTTATGAAAAATATATCATAGATGGAAAGGAAACATGAGTAGTAAGATGGAAATCAAAGGAAGAATCTCTTCATGTTAAGTATGCCGCGGAATATGAAGAGCATAACCACAAAATGATAGTGATTGGTAATAGTGGATTTGGAAATACAATCAAGGCTGGGCTTGAACATGCAGCGAAAGATGCAAACCTGGCAAAGACTGTTCAGATGAGTGTTATTTTTCATATTATGTCGACAGGGCATCCTATGAAAGATTTCCTAGAATTTAGTAATTTATTATCTTTTTTGAATGTTCCTCACTATCCTATGTCACATTGGTCAATAAATGCTGGATGGGAAATGGCAAACTGTCTCATTGAGGTGGAAAAGAAAAATTTACAAGAGAGTGTAAAAGAGTCAAATTTCATTTCATTATCCATAGATGAAGTTACTACGGTAGATAACACTGCTTGGGTTTGTATCCATGTGTATACTGTCCGCCGAGCTCATCTACTCAATGTTCATAAAATGAGGGGCAATTCAACAACAAAAAATTTATATTTGGAAGTTAAGAAAGCTTTGAATGAAATTGCTAGTATGGATGACTTGAAAATTGCCAAGAAGTTGGTGTGTGTTGGAGTTGATGGAGCTGCAGTAATGCAAGGTCAAAGGACCGGTCTTTGTACAAGATTACAAACTAGTATTGCACCATACATGGTTGGCATTCACTGCAGGGCCCATCGAATGAATTTAGCATATAGAATTGTAAGCGATTTCCCTATAGTGTCAAAAGTTGAAGATCTACTCCACGAGATCCACTCATACTTCTGCCGAAGTCCTAAGTGTTTTGCAGAATTTCAGATTTTTTGCTGAGGAAGTAACAGGAGGAAACAAGCTTCTCAGGGATGTTGAGACTAGATGAATCTCCTTGCATGGACCAGCAGAACGATTTCTAACAGAATATCAATCCTTGATCAGTCTAATGTATGAGCAATGCCTCAGAGTAGACAAAGCTCCTAATCTCTTACATAAGTTAAGTGATATAGAGACTCTGTTAACTTTAGCTAGTCTTCTCCCCATGCTGGATTCAATGAACAAACTTGTTAAGAAAGCTCAAGATAGAACTATGTATATCAATGAGTATAGTAGCACTCTACATAAAATGACATTCTTGAGCCTGGATGGTCTATATTCAGATCTAATAGGGCAAAGCCAAAATATTTTTAGGTGGTAGATAATTACAAATTTGAATCATGTTGAAATTTTTTTACATTTCAATACCAAAAATGAGCTATGTGTCTTTGTAAAAGGATTTTAGATACCAATGCAACAATCTAAGATGGGCAAGTGAGGTAGAGCACTACCAGTTCAAAAGGAAGATTTTGACAAGATTGTTAAATCTGTTAGTGATAATTTGAAGTTTATTGCATATGAATTTTCAACTGAGATTCATGAAAGATTCCCTCAAGAAGAAATACTTGAAGCCATGGGTTGTGTGTATCCTCAATTTTGGCATTCAATTGGAGATAATCCAAATGATGCAAAGATGTATCATAAAAAACTAGAGGAATTGATATTGACATTTTCAAAAGATGCATATTGCAATGGATAGCCAATAGAAGGAATTTTAAATTCAGATCATCTTAGAAAACAATGCAAACAGTTTACATTGGTTAATTGGAGAATCCATTTGAACCTGGATCAATCACAAGGCTTTGGAAAAGGATAGATCAAATTGAAGCATTGCGTATTGCAATACCAAAATATCTGAAACTTGTTGATTTATGTCAAACAATGATATTGGGGTCGGTGGAACATGAGAGAGTTTTCAATGCATTAGGGATTTTGAAATCAAAGATCAGAAACAAATTAGACAAGAATTTGGAAACTTGCTTGAGGTTGTTTGTAAGCTAGTATAATGTTAGAGATTTTCCATATGATAGGGCACTAGCAATCTAGAATTCCATGCATGAAAGACAAGGGGTGTGCAACACTTTAAAAGCTAGTGGTGTTACTGCTAGTGCTAGTGCTGAGACAAATGAATATGATGGATCGCAGACTCAGAGTCAGCATGAAGATGAAGACATTTTTGAATACCCGACTTACAATGAAGATGAACCTATTAGTACTAGTCAGTTTTCAGATCTTGAGTCCATTTGGGATATAGAAGCCTTAGACAGTCAGACCGAGTCACTGAAGTGAATTAGCAGTCAGTTTATAGGTATTTATAATTATACTACAGTTCTTGAGTCACAATTTCAATTTGCAAAATTGCAATACTATAGTTGTCATTGATGATTTTTGATATTGTATTCCTTCAATTTGTGAATAAGAAGTAGAACGGATACTTATTTCATATTTTAAATTGTGAATTTGAATTATTACTAAACATTTGAATTATTAGTATATTGGTATTTGGTTCCACATTATGTTGAACATGAAATGCAACAATTTGTTTCACAAGATCCATAAAATTATTCATACTGCATAACCGTTACTGCTAGAACCTTTCTACTGTTCTACAGTAAATGCTTAAAATGATGTTCATGGCGATTAGGGTTTTGTGTTTTTTTTTGTCTTAGTTGGCTAGTAAACCAAAGTTGTCGTCCGTTGAAAATATGAGTTGTCCTCTATTTATTTGTCCATGTTATCATCAAGTGTGGTCAAACCAGTTGGTCAGACATGTTTAATGTTTCATCTCTAACTCGCAAATAAATTTCATGTTTAACAATTTAAGTGGCGAGTTAGCGAGTGTTGGACCTCTTGGTTTGGGTTTAAATCGTGAGGTCTCTTGTTTTTTGAGCGTTAGCATTTTATGTTAGCGAGGTGGAGATTGTTAATGAAATCGCTTTGGTCACGAGTTTGCGACTGGGTGTGATTTTATGTTGTCGCACGATCACGAGGTGTTCGTGGTTAAGTCATTTTAATTTGCGATCATGCGATGTAGTTTGTATCGCAACTTAGTTGGTTTCGTCGCTTGCTCGTAGGTTTTGAAGTTGTTTAGAATTTTAAGTTGTGATTTGATGAAAGGTAAGTTTTGGTCTGATTTTGTGGTCATCGCATGCTCGCCAGTTTGTAAGTCTTAAGTCAAAAAGTGTTGTGAGCATGCAATGGTGGTTAAGTGCCTTGTTGTCGCAGGATCGTAAGGGTTTAGGTCAAGTTAAGTTTCAAGTTGCGAGCTTGCAATGAAATAAGTTATTTTGTTAGATTTGTAGTGGTCACCAGCTCGCAGGTAAAGAAAGAATATTACAAATAATGCTGCGAGGTTGTGACTGAAGGGCTTGATGAAGATCAACGACTGTCGTTCACTTGTGAGATTCTTTGAGGATTCGTAAAAGGGGTTGTGAGCTTGCGATTGAGAGGACTTGGTAGCATTGTCGCTAACTCGCTAGTTCCTTTCCTAATTATTATAACTGGTTGAGAGTGTGCGATTAAAGATGGGGATTGACACGTGGACTTTTTTGTCGAGTTCTGTAAAAGTTTTGAATGGCAATTGCAATCAAATGTCACAGTAGCTAGTTCATGCAAGTGTGGCAATTAATGAGACTTGAGAGAAGTGACAGCTTGCATGATCTAGCCGAGATTTTGACATTTGTACAATTGCATTAATGACGGCACCCATTCCCAAATACCATTTTATGTTGCGAGGTTGTGACTGGATGTGATTTTATGTTATCGCAAGGTTGTGAGGTGTTTGGAGTTAGGTCATTTTAATTTGCAATCATATGATGGGGTTAAGTCGCTTGCTCACAGGTTTTGAAGTTGTTTAGCATTTTAAGTTGCACTTGCGATCTGGTGACAGGTAAGTTTTGGTCTGATTTTGTGGTCATCGCATACTCGTGGGTTTCTAAGTCTTAAGTCAAAAAGTGTTGCGAGCATGCGATGGTGGTTAAGTGTCTTCTTATTGGGGGATCACAAGGGTTTAAGTCAAGTTAAGTTTCTAGTTGCGAGCTTGCGATGAAATAAGTTGTTTTGTTAGATCAACGGCTGTCGCTCACTCACGAGATTCTTTGAGGATTTGTAAAAGGGGTTGCAAGCTTGCGATTAAGAGGATTTGGTAGCTTTGTCGCTAACTTGCTAACACGTGGACTTGTTTTATAGGTTCTATAAAAGTTTTGAATGCCAATTGCCAATCAAATATAAGGGCATGAATTCAAATTTCACTCGAGTACTTTAGTTTGAAGTTTGAATTAATGCCACAAACTGTAGCTACTAGCTAGTTCATGCAAGTGTGGCAATTAATGAGACTTGAGAGTTGAGACTTGAGAGAAGTGACGACGCCCAAATAGTAAATACCATAAATTGCATGATCGAGTTGAGGTTTTGTATAATTGCATTAATGCATTCTATCTTCGAGGTAATCTAGTGAATTGAGCTCTACAACAACGTTGGAGAATTCAGAGTGTTGGGTGTGAGAAAATTTTAGAAAATTGGTTAAGTTTTTCTCCTGCAGCTAAAATGAGCTAGGCGATGAGTGGTACTGGAGGTTCCAAGCCCAAACCCAAGCCCAAGCCCAAGCCCAAGGCCACGACAAGTGGAGCAGGAGAACCTGGAGGTTCCAAGGCCAGTGCCACTGAGGAAATGATGGTTAAGAAATACAAAGAAGAATTTGTAGATTTGATGCCAGGGACTTTTGTTGCTTTGAATACAAGTCATTTGGCATGGAGAGATTTATTTAGCCAATGCAGAAACCCTACCATGCCTAATATGACTGGTTATACTTTGTTTAAGTATTTCTGGAATAATAGGGTTAAGGGTGTCCCGATGTTAAACCCTTGGGATTTAAATATGGCAAAGTTAATTGTGCTAGATGTGTATGTTGATGTGGATTTGATCAAAGAGTTGGCCAAACGCTATTGCCCAGTATCTAGGGTAATCAGAAGAAAGAACCAGTCTGCCCTAGTTTCAATTAACAAAGCTAGCTTTGTTGAAGCTTTCCAGATTATTGGTTATGCATGTACAGATATAGATTTGGAGTGGATTGCAGAGGATTATGACAAATAAAAAGGTGTTATCAAGAAGCATGCAATCCCCAGATACATGCCTAGGGTGGATAGGAAGCCAATTATAATTCCAGAGAGTATCAAACCACCATTTGACATCACAACTTTCCACCATTATATGCATTGTACAATCTATGGATTATGCAGAGTGTTGGGTTTTGATGGAGATTCAATAGTGTCAGCTGAATTACTGATGATGGCCATGGACATTCAACACCCAGATGTTAACAAAGATTATGATTATGTGGGCTATGTGGTTGAACACATTCATAATGCTCTAGTTGAAATTCAGAGTGGTGCACCCAGCCCTACATTCAAGCATTATTCATTGCTGATGCATTTAATCTTGTTTTATAATGTTGAGTTCTTGGATAAAGAATTGGAGCTTTTCAAAGAAGAACTCGGTGTCTTAATACCAATACAAAGATGGAACTAGGTTTGGGATAGTAGTTCTCCCCATTCTTCTTTCCTTTTCTTTGAAAATTGGATTGTTTCACCAATTATGGAAATGCTAGGAACAATTAGGGAACGATTATCAATTGATGTTAGGAGAGTTTTGAGACCTTACCAGTTTTTTCCAAACTTGTCTATTTCACATAACTGGGGGGACTTTTATTTTTTTGATAACTTTTCTATGATCAGAGTCTATGGGTGTCCTCAGCCTCCCCATATTTTACCAAAGTTTGTTCCAATTAGGATTGCTTTTATGGAGTTTATCTGGCAATTGACCCTAGTTGAAAAAGAATACCTTGATAAACACAGGAAGGGTTCTTTTCTTTCTAGGCTTTGGGTTGCATCTGATTTTACCATTGGTAGGAGTTGCTTTGATCAAGTAAACAATTTCCTTAAACATTATAGGTTGGTTAATGCTGAGTCTAGATTCTATGATCTGGAACAATTTATTAAAATTGCAATGCCAAAAATGACACCTTGGGCCGCAATAAAGGACCATGAACCATTGGATGATGAAGATGTGGTTAGAAATTTGCTGAGAAAAGATGAAGTACAAGAAAGGAGAAGAAAACAGAAAAATTTGATGAGAGTTGAAGCAAAATTGAAGGCTGTTGACCCTAGTTTGTCAGGTTTTTGCCATGATAGCCCGTACCTAGAGAGGATTAACAAAATGCTGAGTTTATAAGAAACTCTGATGGAACAAATGCCTCTAATTCTAGATTCTGAAGTGGCTGCTCAGTAGCAAGACCCCCAAGATGTACATTCTTCACATGACAAGAGGCCACTTAGTGTGTTTGCTCATGCTGATGATGTAGAGAGTGGGGATGAAGTTCAATCTACCCCAGCTCCAAAGAAACAAAAAACCAGTGAGGTCAGTACAATTGTGAGGAGAGACCCTGCTAGAGCAATTGTTATAGAACAAGGACAATACTTTCATCAAATAAGGACACATCTCAGAGAAGCGGGGTAGAATGAAGAACAGGGAGAAACAAACGAAGCCCTTGCTTAAGGCTTTGATGAGCGTGTGATGTTGTCAAATGAATTCATGAAAGATGATGACTTTATTAAGCCAGATGAATTTAAAAGTTTTTTGTCAAGATTGAAACAAAAAACAATTAAGACAAAATCTAATCATAGAGGAAGCAAATGAAGAAAAGAAACAGGAGATCATCGAGGCACTACAACAATATGATTCTGACAGGGAGCAAATATCTGTGGAACAGGCAAGACAATTGATTAAGAGTACTGGTATGATTATGATGCCTGACTGGGATATCCAGTCTACTTTTATTATTGATCAGATTAGGAAGCAAGAGGACCCAATGTTCAAAACTGAATTTAAAATTGGAGATGTAATAAGAGGATCAGGATTTAATCCTAAGTCAAAGATACTTGCTGCTTGGTCTTTGGCCCCTTCCACTCAAAAGCCCCACCTTCTAAATATCCAAGTAGAAAAGAAAGCTGACATAATGATCTGGAACTTGCAAAACACAACTGACATGGAGATTGCCTCTTCTTTGACTCAAGTTTCTTTCATGAATTTATCAAAAATAGAGGATTTGTCAAGAAGATACACAGAAACATATACCCAATTGATTACATTGAATAAAAAATATGAAGAGACACTGATGAAGAAGGGCGCTCTGGAGGAAGATTTAGTGGATTTGAAAGAAAAAATTGCAAATGAGCCCCCTCCAATACAGATTATAGAACAAGTACAAGAAATACCAGCTGATGTGACAACAAAAATGGAGGAATACATAGGGAAAATTGAAAAGCTTGAAAAAGAACAAAATGTCAAGGCTATCTCTATTGTGTCAGGAATTCTGAAACACAGGATTAATGTATTGAAAGGAAAATTGATGGTAGTTCATGATTTGCACATTTCTTTGACAGAGGCAAGTAAAACATCCTCAGAGGCTGTCGCTTTTCTTGGACCTTTGTTCAATGTTTGGTCAGGAAGAAGCAGATTAATGGATAAGCTAGATACTGCAATGATGTATAGTGACGAGTTCACTCCCAAGATCAGTGACACCAAAGACATGGTGGAGGTAATGAATGCAGCTTATGCATTTTTCACAGGGAAGGATGTGCTTATAAATGAAAAATTGGAGACATTTGGGGAAGGTTATAGTAAATTGGTGCCTTCAATTTATGGTAGTAATGGATAGTTGAAATCAGTTTCTAATTGGACTAGTGAATTTGATTTGATTCTGGAGCAAGAAGAAATAAACAATCATGTAAATGAATAGGTTGATGCTGATTTCCTTAATGGTATGCTTGATTCACTATTCAAGGTTGAGGTTGACCATGCAAAATTTATTGTTGAGTCCAGGGCAGTTATAGATGCCAGATGGACAGATTCAGTTTCAAAGTTGGAAGAGGTAAAGGCATTCAGTTGGCCAACAGACAAAGAGGAGGACAGGTGGCAAGCCATGCTAAAGCCAAAGAAGAAATCTCAGGTTGAGGTTGCTACCCAAGATTACTCACAGTAATCTTTTAATTTTTGATCGGTAGAGAGGGATGGCTAGTTGGCCACTTTTATTGATGTTGAACTTGAAAACTCTTATATAGTTATAAATTTATAATAGCTCAACTGTTCAATAATTTGATAAGTGCATAGTTGAAAACTTGAATAGCATTGTGAATTTACTTTCTGATATCATCATGAATATAATGTCAATATCATTTGTAGTTTGAGATCTTCACATAATTGTCTTTGTGTTGAATTTATGTTTTCACTGTGAATTGAATGGTCAAGGGTTTTTCAGTTTACATATGAATCTGGGTTGTGTATGTAATGGCATTATTCATTATTGAAGTTTATTATCAGGTTGTCTTGAATTGTAAGTTTAAAGTGACTCTAGAGTCTATGCCCTAGGATAAGGCACTAGTCTGTTGTCTTGACGTTTTACTAATTATGTTGTATAATGTATTCCTATCTATTGTGGTGTTTAATAGTAATACTTTCATTCTTAATACTCTTGAGTCTTATGATTTTATATGCTATGGATGTTTATGTAATATATATGGAGGTGTTCTATGACTGTCTATAATCCGCCCACCAATTACAATGAGGTGAATCCTTAATATGTATTATGATTCCAGACTAACAGAAAATTTAAATGAAAAATTACATACACCATAACAGTGCAACAAATGAAAAAAGTTAAATCTCATGATTCTGATCATTTGAAAGAGATACAATCATACACAATAAATTTAATAATTTATATATAACTCCTTCAAGAACCTACACAAAGCTTGACACTAAATGCTTTTCATTTTCTATATAAATGACTATACAATATACAACTTGCTCCCTTCACCTAGAGTCTAGAATGAAGAATCACTATTGGAACTAGAAAAGGAACCCCAATGACTATACAACTTGCAAAACTACTTGAGCCATGCCATTATCACCCTGATGCCTTCGGATGGAATGTGAGATGTTATGTTTTGTCCAACAGTTCATTTCCAAATAGAGGAGGAAGCCTTCATGCTCGGGAATAGAGACAATGGAAAGAGGAACTTGAGCCTTCATGCCCACGATCAGGGAAAGTGGAAATAGGAGCTTTAGGGTAAATGTAATCTGTTGGGGAGGGGTTACAGCTTCCATGTCGTCACAAAGATGACTAGCTGCCACTCCCCATCCAAACAAATCCTTCTTTCATTCCTCTACGGGCTCCTTCTTCAAACCCCTTGCCATCCTATGGAAGATTAGAAGTAGAGGATGTGCCATGCTTGGCCCTTCTTGACAAGAAAAGGATTTCACACCCCCTCTGGCAATCCTTCTCACTTTTACAACCCCTCTGACAATAAACAAACTCACACATAAAAAAACAAAAAAACACCCATCCAGTATCACAGAGCACACAACAAGTGCAACTCCATGCATGATCCCACTCAAACATCATCTTCCTTTCTGAGGAAAAAAACCACTCTCAGAAAATGAAAAAGGTTTATTTTCTCTTCTACCAATTAAGTCACCACTCCATTGTATTTATAACATTTTCACACTTCATTTGGTGATGCTCATTCTGCATTCACATGAAAAATTATCATTTTAGTGGTTTCCAACATGACTGTAGACTCTAGAAGTCATCTTCATGCTTATCAAATCCACTGTATCCTGCTAAGGCTCATCTATTGTGAATGATTTTGTTTTGATTTTATTCCTCCTTGATTGGACAAATTTTGCTTCAAAATCCCTGACAACAAGCAACCTGAGCTCTTATTTCTCAGAGAAATCTGTGATCTCCCATCTCTAACTCAGAAGCTATCAAATCCTTTTATGCCTCTGAAACCATCGTCCTCGCTTGTCTAATCAACCTTGACTCAAGAGTTCAAACTAGTCCCTCAAGAACGAGTCAACAGCCAAGCCTTATGGTTATCACTAGCTCGCGAGGTAAAATGTCTGAAGACGTGATCAAGCCGCGAGCTAGCGACCAGATAGTTTGTGGTTAAGTTTTATGGTTATCGCTAGCTCGCAAGGTAAAATGTCTGAAGATGTGATCAAGCCATGAGCTAGCCACAAGTTGGTTTGGGTTTACATCACAAGGTCTTAGGCTTTTTGGGTGTTAGCATTTTATGTTACCGAGCTTAGAAAATAAAACAATATAGATTATTAGTGAAATTTCTTTGGTCATGAGGTCTTGAGTTGGTTTGATGTCATACATTATAGCCATGAGAGTTAGCGAGTAACTCATTTCATACAGTTGTCGCTAGCCCTCATGTTTGTTTAATGTTAGCATTTTTAGGTCATGAGCTAGTGACTAGACAGTTTGTGGTTAGGTTTAATGGTTATCGCTAGCTCACGAAGTTAAATGTCTGAAGACTTGATCAAGCCACGAGCTTGTGAGTGAATTGCTAGCAGTTAAGAGATAAATAGTTTTATATTGGTGAGTACGCGACAAGGGTTAAAGTTACCACTATCTCCAAGTCACTGCGGTGATGAGGACTTAACATTTTGTGGTTGAGAATTGGTGAGTGGTAGTTCAGTTTCCCTCAGTCACTAGATCTCGAGGTTACGAAGGCTTAGCATTTTCAGCTTGCAAGTTGGAGATAGAGAGAGTCATAAGAGCTTGTCACTAGGTCGCGAGATGCCCTAATGGGCAGTCTTCCAGGAAGAGAAATGATGACTGCGTGCCATGTGTTTTAATGACTTAAAGTTAATATCTTAAAATCGCCAATATTTTTATTTTTATGGTTTGAAAATAGCTTGAAATTGCCAATATTTTTATTTTTATGGTTTGAAAATAGGTTGAAATCACCAATATTTTTTTTTAATGGTTTGAAAATAGGTTGAAATCACCAATGCAAATATTTTTTTGGTTTTAAAAATATTACAATTCGCCCATGCAAATATTTTTGGGGTTTTAAAAACATTACAATTCCCTAGGATTTTTTCACAAACTTTGAGAAATCATGGCTAATTCGCCAATGGAGATTATTATTTTTCTCCGTAAACCACAAAAATTCACCCGTAAAATTAAAATTTTCCTTGGGAATTATACAACTTTCACCAGGTTTTTACACCTTGTCCAAGGGGGGGGGGGTTTCTTAAAGTTTTCCTTGACTTACATGTCTAGTTGTCATGTATGTTTTGTATATGGACATACATTTGCATATGTCGACGTATATTTTATTTCAGTTGACATTTATGCCATTTTTGTATATGGACATACGCTTGTAATTATTCAACATTTTAATATATAGAAGTTGATCTTTGATATAACTTGTTCCTCATGTGCATGGGGTCATTATTTTAAACTTTAATCTTCAATCCAATAATTAACAATGTTAAATAATGAACAATAAATGTTGTTTGTATAATCTTGAGATTCTATATAATTTGTTCCATCTAAATCCTAAGTGTTAAATTTGGTTGCCCTCGGCAACTTAACCAAATTCAATGACCATATTGGTACTGTTATTAATCATAACATGGATGCTTATTAATGATATAGAAAAAGTAGCAAAGCATCTTCTATAGCGGGATGCGATTTTTTCATAATCGGTTGGTTACACTTAGCAACAATCCCTCATCATTAAAGCCATCTCAGCAAGGAGATACTATGAAGAGGTCCATTCCCACACATTGCCCATTAAATTTAAGACTTGAATATTTGAACTATAAACATAAACTTTTTTTGATTGTCATTTAGCTAGTGAGAGATAAAAATTTTACCCTCCTTTCTTTTAGTATCGCTTGCAAAATATCACCAGCCCCCAATTGAGTGTAGGAATATTGTGATTCATAATGTATTGTAACATTGGTCCCAAAACCTCTGATTAGGCATTCTTACCCTAGGCATGCTCCTATTTTACCCCCCCCCCTTCAGTCGAAAGCTCAAGGCCATACCCTACCGACGTTGTCCTTTGAGCACCTAAGTGTAAAACATTGTCAAAATTTGACATGTTGTATCTCAGAAACTATGGAACTTGTGAATGGTCCATTTGAACCTATAGGGTCACATGAGAGCTGCGTAGAATAGCTTGTCTTGGATTTTCAATATTCAAATTGGTTTTTGTAGGGCGGCATTTTTTTAGTTAATGAAAAAATTCTCAGTTTCATTTAATGAAAAGTTGCCATAGAACTAATTTCTCGTTCTACTCATGGTGGGAACTAACCATCAATCCCAAAACCTTTGGTTAAGAATTCTTACCCTAGGCATGCTCCTTTTTAACCCCCCCTTCAGTCAAATGCTTAGGGCCATACCCTATCAACGTTGTACCTTGAGCACCCTAAGTGCGAAAAATTATCAAAATTTGACAAATTTTATCTCAGAAACCTTGGCACTTGTAAATGATATGTTTGAACCTACAGGGTCAAGTAAGGGCTACCTAAAATATATTGTCTCGTATTTTCAATATTCAAAGTGGTTTTTGTAGGCCAACACTTTTTTTCTTGACGAAAAAATTATCAATTTCATTCAATAAAAACTTGCTACGAAGACAATTTCTCGTTATGTTTGTCATGGGAGTGAACCATTGGTCCAAAAATCTCTAGTTAGGAATTTTTACCCTAGGCATTCTCTTTTTTCATTGATGAAAAAATTGTCAGTTTCATTCAATGAAAACTTGCCTCGAAGACAATTTCTTGTTATGTTTTTCATGGGAATGAACCATTGGTCCAAAAAACTCTAGTTAGGCATTTTTACCCTAGGCATTCTCTTGTTTTACCCCCACCACCCTCGGTCGAATGCTCAGGGCCATACCCTATTGACATCGTCCCTTGAGTGCCCTAAGTGCAAAAAATTGTCAAAATTTGACAGGTTGTATCTCAGAAATAGTGGCACCTATGAATGATCCATTTGAACCTATAGGATCACATGAGGGCTTCCTACAATTGTGTGTCTCAAATTTTCAATATTTAGAGCAGTTTTCGTAGGGCAACATTTTTTTAGTTGACGAGAAAATCATCAGTTTCATTCAATGAAAAGTTGCCACGGAGCCAATTTCTCATTCTACTCATTGTGGGAATGAACCGTCGGTCCCAATAACTTTAGTTAGGAATCCTTATCCTAGGTATTCTCTTTTTTTATGCCCCCCTCCTCGTTCTAATGCTCAGGGCCATACCCTACCGATGTTGTCCCTTGAGCACCTTAAGTGCAAAAAATTATCAAAATTTGATAGGTTGTATCACAGAAATAATGGCACCTACAAATGATCTATTTGAACCTATAGGGTCATGTGAGGGTTTCCTACAATAGTTTATCTTGGATTTTTAAGATTTCAAGTGATTTTCATAGGGCAACATTTTTTCAATTGACGAGAAAATCATCAATTTCATTCAATGAAAAGTTGTCACGGAGCCAATTTCTCATTTTTCTCATCATGGGAATGAATCATTGGTACCAATATCTCTGAATAGTCATTCTTACCCTAGGCATGCTCCTATTTTACCCCACCCCCCTCGGTTGAATGCTCAACGCCATACCCTACCGGTGTCATCCCTTGAGCACCCTAAGTGCGAAAATTTATCAAAATTTTGACAAGTTGTATCTCAAAAACCATGACACTTATGAATGATCCATTTGAACCTACAAGGTCACATGAGGGCTTCCTACAATAGCCCATCTCAATTTTTCAAGATTGGGAGCGATTTTCATAGGGCAATGTTTTTTCAATTGATAAAAAAGTTGTCAATTTCATTCAATGAAAAGTTGCCACGGAGCTAATTTCTCATTCTGTTCATTGTGGGAATGAACCGTCAATCCCAACACCTCCGATTAGGCATTTTACCCTAGGAATGCTCTTATTTTAGCCCCGCCCCCTCTACCATCGCTTGAATGCTTAAGGCCATACCCTATCGAGATTGTCCCTTGAACGCCCTAAGTGTGAAAAATTGTCAAAATTTGACAGGTTGTATCTCAAAAAATGTAGCACCTGTGAATGACTTGTTTGAACCTACAACTTCATGTGAGGATTGCCTATAATAACCTATCTTGTATTTTCAAGATTCATAGCGGTTTTCGAAAGGGAAACATTTTTTCAGTTGACAAAAAAATCATCAGTTGCATTCAATGAAAAGTTGCCACGGAGCCGATTTCTTATTTTTCTCATCATGGGTGCAAACTGTCGGTCCCAACACTTCCACTAGGAATTATTACCCAAGGTATGCACCTTTCTTACTCCCCCTCTCGATCAAATGCTTAGGGGGATAAAAACACAAACACATGTCACACTTTTATAAAGGAACCAACGAACACAAATAAAACCATTTAACTTCGACCACATAAAAGTGACACTTCTAAATTGAATTTTGAAATGATGTAAACTAATCAAATGTAGAAATATTAATGAAATTTAGGTCTGTTAGTTTAAAAAAAAATTGATATTTTTTTAAAAAATTGAAAGACAGATTTTTCATTGCTGAAAAATGTTGAAAATCAAGGGTTCTAGTTGGCATCACCAAAAAATAATGAAAATGGACTTTATTTTTTCTATTTTTTTGTTTCCAGATAGAGAACATATATATGCAATGTTAATTTTTTTTTTTAAATTATGTATATTTTTCTCGTTATAATATTTTGAAGTCCAACATGGCTAAATTTGATAGTTTTCATTCGGTGTCACCTTTTGACTACTAAATTTATCATTAACCAAAAAAAAGAAAACTTTTTGAGAAGATTCCCTCATCTAGTGAAAATTATTTTTAATTTTTTTTTTCTAATATCATTTAATATTTTTTTTAATTTCTAATCAACCTCTTTTTTAACTTTAAAAAGCTACTCGAAATGTTTTATTAATAAAATTTAATCAAAATACTAAAAAAACTTATATGTCTAGATTCATGACTTCGAGCTCTACAAAAGGCTATTTTTCAATTTTTGTAAGAAAATATTCTGCTTAAGGAAAAAATGAGCAGAAGTGAAAAGTTTCAGAAATACAATATTTTTCACCTTTTTTGTGAGACATCACATGACACATGGGCTAGTCCGGTCAGACTAAGTTCGGTTGGACTAACCTTATAACAATAAAAAAAAAATTGATTTTTTTTTAATGGAAGCATTTGAACTACAAGAGTCCAGCCAAACTGAGTTCGACCGAACTCAACCTATCCAGACTTTCAAGGCCATTTCAGCACCACGCAGATGCCATATGGTGCCATGAGGCCTGGGGGTTTTCCATTCGGATTCTGTCCAAACAACCTTCAGTTGAGCCAAAGTGTGACACAACTCCATGATTTTTCCTAGGGCCATACCCTACTGATGTCGTCCCTTCAGTGCCCTAAGTGTGAAAAATTATCAAAATTTGACAAGGTGTATATCAAAACCCGTGGCACTTACGAATGATAAATTTGAACCTACAGGGTCACATGAGGGCTGCCTACAATAGCCTATCTTTTATTTTCAAGATTCAGAGAAGTTTTTGTAGGGTGGCATTTTTTCAGCTGATGAAAAAATCATCAGTTGCATTTACTGAAAAGTTGCCATGGAGCCAATTTATTGTTCTGCTCATCATGGGCATTAACCATCAATCCCAACACCTCTGGTAAGCCATTCTTACCTTAGGAATGCTCCTATTTTATCCACCCCCTTGGTCAAATGCTCAAGGCCATACCATACCGATGTCGTCCCTTGAGCGCCCTAAGTGTGAAAATTTGTCAAAATTTTATAGGTTGGATCTTGAAAAATGTGGCACCTATGAATGATCTATTTGAACCCACAAGGTCATGTGAGGGCTTCCTACAATAGCCTATCTCATATTTTCAAGATTCAAAGCGGTTTTCGAAGGGAAGCATTTTTTCAATTAAGGAAAAAATTGGTAGTTGCATTCAATGAAAAGTTGCCACGAAGCCAATTTATCATTCTGCTCATTATGGGCATGAATCATCAATTCCAACACCTCCAATTAGGCATTCTTACCCTACACATGCTCCTATTTTACCCCCCCGATTGAATGCTCAAGCCATACCCTACTGGTATTGTCCCTTGAGCACCATAAGTGCAAAAAATTGTCAAAATTTGGTCGGTTGTATCTCAAAAACTGTGGAACCTACGAAAGATCTATTTGAATGTGCAGGGTCATGTGAGGTTTGCCTACAATAGCCTATTTTTTATTTTTAAGATTCAGAGTTGTTTTTTTAGGACAACATTTTTTCAGTTGATGAAAAAATGGTCAGTCACATTTAATGAAAAGTTGCCACAGAGCCAATATCTCGTTCTACTTGTCATGGGCATGAACCATTGATCCCAACACCTCTGGTTAGGAATTCTTACCATAGGCATGCTCTCTTTTTACCCCCCCACCATGATTGAATGCTCAAGGCCATACCCTACTGACGTCGTCCCTTGAGCTCCCTAAGTGCAAAAATTTATTAAAATTTGATAGGCTATATCTAAATAATTATGGCACCTAAATCATCTGTTTGACCCAACAAGGTCATGTGAGGGATGATTACAATATACTGTCTCAAATTTTCAATATTCAGATCACTTTTCATGGGGCAGCATTTTTGTAGATGACAATAAAATCGTTAGTTGCATACAATGAAAAGTTGCCATGGAGCCAATTTTTTCGTTTTGCTTGTAGTGGGCACAAACCGTCAATCCCAACACCTCCAATTAGGAATTCTTACCCTATGCATGCTCCTATTTTAACCCCACCCCTCGGTCAAACACTCAGAGCCATACCCTACTGACGTCATCCCTTGAGCATCCTAAGTGTGAAAAATTATAAAAATTTGACAAGCTATATCTTGAAAACCATATTCCTATCAATGATGCAAAATGTGATCAACTAGATCATTACAATTGTTGTTTACAATGTAGATGAACTTTCTTATAAAGGCAAGGCTAAGAGACAAGAGAGCACACAATGATGACATGTGGCTCAATGAGATGTAAGGGTAGGTAGGGGTAGGTAGGAGAAATAGTAAAATATTCCACATGAGGTGGATCACCCATCGAAGGTGGAATGTAACAACAAGCTAACACCATAAAAGGTTGAAATTCTCCTACATACACACTCCCAATTTATGCACATCTCCCTATGTCTCTCATATGCAAAGTAAAATGAAATGCATGTACCTAAGTAAACTTAAGTAAAGTGTAATTATATCCAAGATGATTAAATAATTAAACCAACACCCCCCCTTAAGTGCAACTTAGGAGAATGCACTTAAGTCTACAATGCAACTAAGCAAAGAAAGATGCATCCTAGCTACAAGGCCATGTTAGGTACCCATGTACAAATGCAAATGCATGCAAACCAATGAAATCTGTCATAAACAGAGAAAGAGAGAAAACCCACATGGGAATAAACCTCCTCCCCTAAAAAAGAGAGATGATGAAAGAACACAATGCTCTCAATGAGGTATGAGAAGAACAAAACCTCATGTGAGGAAAAAGTCCCCACCATAAGAGAGAAGAAGAGAAGCTAGGTAGCCCCCTCTCAATGTAGAATCTCTTGCAAATATGGTCTAATGAGTTTGACCAAAATACCTCCCCATAAGGAAGAAAGAGAGCCAATGTTGCACCAAGAATATCAAAGTGTGACAAAACCAAGTATCAATGTCTATGACAATGAATCACTCGATGTAACATGATTAAGATCAGGCATGGAGACAACCTTCTTTGAGCATCAACTAGATACTGCTAAATAGCAGAAATACTGGTAGAATCAAAGTCTAACGAGAGCCATGCACAAATATGTACAATCTAAGTCTCAACTGGAGCCATGCACCAAGTCTCACAAGATATTCCTAATATATGTGTACAAGAGGATTACATCAAATATGTCATCAAAGACAAGATACAACCAAGTGTGGCACTTTATGATAGTGCATGTACACCATTGCTCAAGAAAGAGCATGCAAATATAGAAACGTGAAGATGATGTCACCAAATAAGCCTTATAGAGTATTGCAGATGAAGATGCCTCTGATTGGGATGTTGCCAAGAAACATATAGGACCAATAGGCTAGCCCCTAGCTGCCGGTTGAAAGCGTTGCATACAGGTATGAAGTGACAAGAAAAAATAGTGTTCCCATTTTTTCTTATTAAAAGAATTTTTTTTTTTTAAAAACTTAATTAAAAATTTAATAAAAACAATTTATTAAAATGCCCCAAAAAAAATTAAAGAAAAACTTTTTAAAAAGGCATAAGTTTTTTTTTAAAGATTTTTCAACTTTTAAATATTTGACAAGAAAACTTTATTAAATAAAGAAAAAACAATAGATGATTTTTTTTTCATTTTTAATTTTTCAATTTAAAAACACTTTAATAAAATTTATTAAAGAAAAACTTTATTTTTATTATTAAAAACAACTTTAAAAAATATTAAAAAAACATAAATTAAAAAAAAAAGTTTAATTTGAAAAAATCTTTAAAAAAATTAAATGCCCTGCAGGGGCCCGCAAGTACCTAGGTACCCTACAGTATGCAGGGCTTGCGGGGGACATAGGGCCTCCCCACAGGTACCCTGTATTACACAGGGGCTATGGGCTATAGGGCTAGTTGCGTACTTGCAGGGCCATCTGCATACCTGTAGGTACCCTACAATACGTAGGGCCCCAAGTGCCCAAAAAAGATTAAATTTTTCATTTAAAAACACGAAAAACAATAAAATCGCCCAAATCAAATAAAAAAATAATGCCCCCCCCCCCCACAATTTGAATTTCAAATGAGATTTTTAATTTTTGAAAAATATAAAAAATTGAAAACAATTTATATTTTTTTTTTAAATTTCAGACCTACAATAATGACGTTCGTACAACAAGCTTGGGAGGGGGATTTTTTTCAACTTGAAATCAACTACTCAGATTTTGACGAATGGATAAACGATCTTGGGGTTTTTAGACCTTCTGAGCATAATGGCGATGACGGATTTGGCAAAAATGCTCCAAAATTGCAGATCGCTATTGGTATGAGTCTCCACCCTCCACCTTCAAACGACTCTAGATTTGGCCTTAGATGTCAGATTTGGACAAAACAAAAGATGATTCTAACTTAATCAAACCTCCTCAGTCCAATGGTAACCTCATATTTGATCCAACAAGCTCCAATAATAACATGTATTAGAAAGCTCCAAAATTCAAACCTCAAATTTCTCTCAATTGGCAAACCAATGACACTCTAATGGCTCTGATACCATGTAACAACAAGATCACACCTAATGTATACACATCTCCCTAAGTGTCTCATATGAAAACTACAATGAAATGCATGTACCTAATTAAACTTAAGTAAAGTGTAATTATATCCAAGATGATTAAATAATTACACCAACACTACGAATGATCTGTTTGAACCTACAAGGTCATGTAAGGGCTGCCTACAATATCTTGTCTCGAATTATCAAGATTCAAAGCGATTTTCATAGGGTAGCATTTTTTTAGTTGACGAAAAATTGTCAGTTGCATTCAATGAAAAGTTACCACAGAGCTAATTTCTCATTTTGCTCATTATGGGTGTGAACCATCAGTCCCAAAATGTCTAGTTACATATTCTTACCCTAGGAATTCTCCTATTTTACCCTCCTACTCAGTCCAATGCTTAGGGTCATACCATATCGACATCGTTCCTTGAGTGCCATAAGTGCGAAATTTTTTCAAACAAGCCTATACTAAATGATAATGAGGATGTAAAGGATAAATATAGACTAACAAGCCTATATTAAGTTATAATGAATTTAGGAAAGCAGTAATGATCATGATCATCAATATTTGCATATATTATAGACACATAATTACCATTAGACTTATATGTGACATCCATGAACATACATACGTGGGCCATACACATAAGATTTCTTAGTCTATGCATCTTTTTCCATCATTATCAATACAACTAATACTACACCAATGTACTCATGTACAAATACATTATGTATCATGAATACAACTATGAAGGCGAGAAAGGCATGCGTTTGAGTGCAAAGATGGGGTTTTTTTTAATAACGTGTCTTCTGAATTTTACTATGTTTGATTTCAAGAGTTTGAAATTTTTTAGTAGCATATGTGTTGTTTGTAGAATTTTGAGGTTATTTTTGTTGATTTTGTTTGAATTAAAGAGGTTTATATCAATAGCATCTTAACTGTTCACCTATCTTTTATGCTCAAATTTAAATTTTTGAATAAGAATATTAGGGTTTGCATTTTAGGATTTGGTTATGCATTTCTTTCAAGATTTTGTGAATTGTAGTAACAACTCCGAGTTGTGTTAAGTGAAGCTTCACACGGTAATGATCTCTAAGGAGGCCTCTTTTTGTTGCATTTAGTATTTTTATTGCTTTGGAGTAAATACTATAAAAAATGGAGTTGTTTATGGTAGTCAGTTATAACTAGTTATGTACAAGCTCAACAAAAAGACGATGCCTTGCAATATTTCTTTATTTACCTCTATTCGTAATAAAGTTAAGCCTCAATTTTTTTTATGGATGGTTTGTATTTTCTTCATAACCAGGTGGTAAAAATTAAGAAAGATTATATTGTAGAGGAAGTGAGGGGTCTTGCAAAGAGATGCATAGCCTCTCATGCTTTCTCACTATGTTTGAGAATGATGGAATGCTTATCAGTGCAATGTTTATCAGTGAGAATGATACAAGGTCGGCTAAACCCTCAACCTTCAATTCACAATTATATAAATTACATTGCACAATACAAAGATCAACCACTAGAAAAATATTATGATTTACATTACATAGCATGGACCTAATTCAAATTACCAAATGATTACATCCACTAGAAATCACGCCAAGATCAACTGCAACACACTACACCACCAGAAATACTGCATAACATGCAAATCATCATCAATTCATAGAAATTACCAAAATCTTGCACAACGATCAATGTGTATTACCAAAAAAATAGGACACAATTGGAAAACACCATAAAGCACGTTAGAATCATCCAGAACAATTGCCTCAACAACATTTTTTCAAATCTTCATTAGTCAACGTCTCAAAGTTCAAGAACACAACCAATCAACAATTGTCACAAGGAAAGATAACTTATGGAACACCAAATAATGAACCATATGAAATGAAGATACACAAGATCATTACAAACAATAATCCAAAGTCTCAGCACAAAATTTGATCACACCAAAATATACTGGAGGAAATACTGGATTCAGGAAAGCAATGATCAACAAAACAAAACTATAAAACCGGGTAAAGAACTCTTCCCAAACTCATTGGAATAACTCATAAGAATATGTTGACATAAATGACAAAAACATATCCTAGTAGCACCAATGAACAACCAAATCCAACAATCTCCCCCTTTGGCATTGATGGCAACATATGAATGTGAAAAATTCTCAATGCAAAGAAAGAAGATATCACCAGTAAACTCCCCCTAAGATCAAGATAGATAAAAAAAAATTTCACATGATCTCTCTCCCCATTTGACAATAATGCAAAAGATCGCCAAAAAAATAAAATCAAACTTTCCCCCTAAAACACATAACCAAAAATATCAGAAATCTCTCTCCCAAAACATAGACTACTCTAGTAGAGGAGTAACACCAACTCATCAATCTAGATAAAAGATTAAGGCTATGAATTCCACTGGATCGATGTGACTCAATGCATATAATTATCATCAAGAGGGGTGGATACCACTAACTTGTCTCTCAAATAGACAAATGTATCTACAAGAAAATGCTTAGTGAAAATATCAACAATTTGTTCCTTAGTAGATACATATTCCAACTTGTTGGTTAACAGATTGTACCCTTATTTAATTTTGCAATGGATGACTCATGTATGGCCTAATTGAAAGGAAAATGAAACCAACAGTTGGGTGAACCGGCTAATGGTTTACCCTCAGCATAAGGGTTTAACTTCTTGTATGATATTCAATGAATTTTAAACATAAACTAATCATTAATTGCACTTTTAACCAGAAAGCGAGAAATACATTCCACATTCATTTGTCAACACAATATGAATGCTACAAAGATAAATACTAATATATGAAAATCCCATAGGCTTACACTTCAATATTTTCCATTTTACAAAACTAACTTTACTAATGAAATCAAAATATTATGGACTTTGATCGAGACTCCCTCATTCCTGAAAGGACAAGGGGGGATCAGAATATCCAAACAAAAGCTAACAATAGATTCTATTTATCACATTCATTCACATACTTATGATAAGTGAATAATCAATGAAGTACCATATTATGCACATAAACATATATACCAACAAAGATTTGTTTTCCACATTCAAACACAAATTTCAAAGTTGCAGAAAATGTATCATTTCATTCACAGATAAAATATTTTCACTGAAAATCCATAACATGCCAAAAGGAAACAAAGTCGGATAACTCAACTCAAAGTTTTTTTGGACCCTTCCAAAGTCTTATGAAAATGCATTTATAGCCACAACCTGGCAACCAGCTAATTAAGGAAACACAAAATTTTACTTTCCGCCCCATGGTTTCAAAGTAGTTTTTAAAATAGAAAAACTAAACCTAGTTCTCCAAATGGAAAAACTGAAGAACAAATATTAAGAAGACATCTGGCCAAGCTGAGAGGCACTTTTATCAGCTTTAGGAGACATTGTAGTGGAGGATTTCTTCCAATCCACATGAGTTGCAGAGAATCTCTGGATAAGCATAGAGTGTGGGAGGCTGATATGAGTGATCCTTTGTTTTCAAGCTCCTTTTTCTCTACAGACCTGCTCCGCCTGATTAGCATGGTCGCCCAAGTGTTCAATGTAGAGGAATAACATGGATTTGATTTTGGTTGTGATTGATAGGTCACTTGAATCCAATGCTTTCCTTCATATAATTGACCTTACCCTCAAATGATTTTGTTATACCTCCAATACTTGTGATGGTCATTCCATCTTCTTTTAAGCACTTAATCCCTATGCATTTGAGGTTGTTCTGCATTGATATGATCAGTTTAGTAAGATGATTCATCAATTTATCTAATTCATCATATTCTTGTTATATTATGGTTTTTCTCCAGTCTATGTTTTTTCGTAGACATGTAGAATATTATCATCAAGGCTCGACATAGGTTTTTTCTTCAAGAACTTCATCACCTCATATGTCTGCACCTTCAGCACCTGCATTTCTCTCATTGCCCATTTAGATTCCTCCTTTTTCCAACTTGTAATTTTTGTCTCCAATTCCTTCATGACAGACTGAGCATTTTCATATACCTTTCTTAAGTTAATAAAATATTATGTTGCTAATTTACAAATTATGTCAAGCCAATCCATGAAAACCACAGTTATCATTCTGCATTTTTGAATCTACTCAAGGGCTTTCTAATTCACTGGTGATTTAGGGGTGAAGGAGGTTGGTATTTGAGATAGAGGTTGTGGGTCTTAACTATGGATTTATTCTATGTATTCTACCATATGCCTCAAGGTCTCCTTTAATTCTTGGTTATCCTTTTCATCTTTCCAAGTCTATGTGACAATTATTTTAGTCGATGCCTCCATATGATAGACATCTATTGCCCTTGTTCTGGCTCAAAGGTTCACCTTTTTAGTGGAAAAGTCTTTTGATGAAGTGCTTATGGTGGCTGCATCTACATTAGGACGAGCAATTTATGGTATCCAATTCTTAGCATCTTCATCAAAGTCTATTCTTGACATAATCTTGAATTTATTTGCCTTTGGTGTCCTTCCCAAAATTTTGTTGACCATATTATCTATTGGTACTGAGGTAGGAACTAATTTCCTCTTCTTGCTAGTTAGGATAGTGTCTAACCAATGATGATGCTCAATATTGGTTTATTTTTCAGTCATATCTTTCGTTGGGCTAGAAGTGGGTACCCTCATGTAGATTGATATATCAGTCTCCTCTCCTCTCAGGACTTTTCCATTACCTGCTTCCACATTTGTTATCTCAAACTCCCTCTCTGCCATTATACTTTCATATTTAGGGGATGAGTCTATGTCCACAATCACCTAAGGTTCCTTCTTGCCTTTCCCTCTAGTTTTAGATCTTGTAACCCATGGTGGTGATCACTCTTCCAATGAAGCCTTGGAACTACTAGCTTCTAGCTTAACCTTTGAAGCGCCTGCAAGACAAAGCCCAACACACTAGTTAGATGAAATATAATAACTTCACCCATATGCATACACTGGTACTCTACAGTCAAAAATATAATAACCTGCCAGTTCAACAGGATTTACAACTTGACAAAAAATAACAAAGCATCACATGAAAAGGCATCACACATGACAGACATATTTTTTCACATGGAAACCTAACTGGGAAAAACCATGGTGGGAATGATTACCCACAAGTTTTTCTTTGAACCCTTTTGAAGTTTTCTCTGTTAGGAGCCTAGTTCGGTTAAGGACTGTTACAATAGGTTCTGTTAGGAACCGATCCTACTAGGGATCACCCAGTTAAGGGATGGTTAAATACCTGGTTAAGGGTTAAACCCTGTTAAAGGTTACCTTGCTAGAGGATTTTAAGAACTCAATGATTTTGAGTCACCCTGTTAAAAGATTTACAACAAGCTGGTTAAATCTACCCTGTTAAGGGATTTTCCAATTGTTGAAGTGGTTAGAGATCAATAGGTATTACAGTGATCTCATAACAACACTCAATGCCAATAGAGATCCACTTCAGTTCCTTCCTTCTGCAATCACACTCTGGAGGTATCTATTCTCTTATTTGGTCTGGCAAGAATCACATATCTCTACACTTAGATACACACACAACATTTTCCAACAACCTCAACATGAAACACAACATCGAACTTATAGGGAACATATAGGTCGGTAGCATAAACCCTAAACCCTAAACATTTAGGTTAAGAAATTTAGTCGGTTCAATCCTAACCATTGAACACTTTGCATTGAATACAACAATCTTGAACAGATCTCAAGACATTCTTCATCATTCATTTTTTACCGCTTCTTGGAGGCTGATAACCCATCACTCATTCTCCACCATTTACAGAGATTTCACACATTCCCGAGGTAGATAGGATCAATCTCCTTCATGTGCACAAGGCTGACGTGGCACACAATTTGTTCTTCATTACAATGCTAACTCATCACATGACTTCATCAGTTGAATCACACAGGCTTGGAACACTTCAACCGAAAACCCTGATGTTAAGACAACCAACTAGTAGTCATACCATATGAAACCTTGATACAAAACATTCCATATATTGGTTCACATTCCAACATACTAATTCACTTGTACAGACATACCGCTTAACTTTTTCACATATACCGGTTCACTTCATCATACTGGTTCTTTTGCAAATTGCTTACTTCAATATACCAGTTCACTCTTTAGCATATTGACATCAATGATAATCATACAATATCATCATGTCATCAAACTCTGCACATATGCCAACAATCTCCCCCTTTGGCATTGATGGCAATATACAAAGATATCTCTTTGCTTTATATCTTCTCCAATTCACATCTTCTCCCCCTTTGACAACAATGCCAAGGTGGAGGCATAAAAATTTATGTTCTACTATGTTGCTCCCCCGGAGGAGTAGCATCCTTCAACACACCAATCCTAAAAAAAAAAGGATATATCAATGTAAGACTTGACTGATGTGGAGCACACACCTTTATTTGATCTCTTGAAGGGGCAGCACCCCTAATTCAACTCTCAAATAGGTAAAAGTAGCCTTCGGTAGAGGCTTGGTGAATATGTCTACTAACTACTCCTTACTAGAAACATGTTCCAATGCAACTTCCTTGTTCTGAACTTTTTCCCTCAAGAAATGATACTTGAGCTCAAAGTGCTTGGTTCTAGCATATAAAATTGGATTCTTGGAGATGTTAATTGCACTTGTATTGTCACAAAATATACTTATCGGTTCATAAAGAGGGACTTTGAAGCCATTTAATACATGCTTCATCCAAATAGTCTTGGTGTAGTTCATAAAAGCTGCAACATACTCCACTTCTGTTGTACATTGAGAGATACAACTTTGCTTTTTACTCATCCATGAGACCAGTCTACCACCGAGAAATAATGCACCACCGGTTGTGCTCTTCCGGTCATCCACATTACCAGTCCAATCAACATCTGTAAACACTCTCAGGTTGAAATCATTACTGTATGGATACCACAATCCATAATCAATAGTTCCCTTCAAATATCTAAAAATCTACTTCAATGTAACCAGGTGGGATTCTCTTGGGCTTTTCTAGAACCGTGCAGTAATGCCCACTATATGTGCAATGTCTGGTCTGCTATGTACTACATAATGCAACTTACCAATCCTTGATCGGTATTCCTTCTCATTTACCAACACTGAGTTATCCTCTTTTGATAATTTACAACCTATCACCATTGGTGTACTAACCGATTTGCTGTCTTCCATGCCAAAGGTCTTCAATACCTCTTTGACATACTCAAACTGAGTTATAAAGATTCCATCTTTCATTTGTTGAACCTATAGTCCAATGAAGAACTTAATCTCCCCTATGAGTGACATCTCAAATTCCTTCTTCATTTCATCTGCAAAGTTATGACTCATCTTGTCATCTCCACCAAAGATTATGCCATCAACAAATACTTCACAGATTAGAATCTGATATCCTTATAATTTCAAGTAGATATTGCTATCTTCACTTGTTCTTTCAAATCCAATCTTCACAAGATGGGAGTGCAAGCATTCATACCCTGCTCTAGGTGCCTTCTTTAGTCCATACAAGGCTTTATGTAGCCTACACACCATGTCACTGTCTTCTGATAGGGCAAACCCATCTAGTTGCTCTATATACACCTCCTCTTCAAGTACTCCATTTAGGAATGTAGATTGGACATCCATTTGGTATACTTTGAATCCCATAAAAGCTACATATGCAAGAAGCATATTAACTCCTTTCAATCTGGCTATAGGAGCAAAGGTTTCTCCGTAGTCTTCTCCTTCTTCTTGGGCATATCCTTTACATACCAGTCTGGCTTTATTTCTTACCACTATGACATCTTCATTCAAATTATTTTTGAAAACCCATTTGGTGCCAATGACACTTTTATGCTCCAGTCTGAGTACCAAAGACCATGTACCACTCTTTTTTGTCTGGTCAAGTTCCTCTTCCATTGCCTTGATCCAGTCTTCATATTTATGTGCCTCTTTAAATGATTTAGGCTCAAATTTAGAGATCATACAAGAATTTTCTCTGACCTTTCTTCTTGTAAGAATTCCTGCATCCTTATCTCTTATGATCTGCCTTGTATCATGATTCAGCTTTGTTGGGCCCATATAAAAATTTCCATTCCATATGTGTCCTTGTTTGAAGTAGTGCTTATCTAATTCATCAGTCAAGTCGTTTGCTTAAATTTTCCTCATGTAATTCAGTCCTTGTTAAGTTTCACTGTGTTGAACTTGAACCTTTTTGGTTCAAGGTTCAAAGTTCAATGGGCATTGCTTTGAATGTTTTTCCTCCCACATGGTTTTTAAGTTTTGCTAGTCCTTGTCGGCGTTTTGCATTCTTTGAACTTTGAACTTGAACCTTTTTGGTTCAAGGTTCAAGGTTCAAGATTTGTCATGTTAATGTTGTGTCGCGATTGTTTTGCAAAGTTCATAGTTGGATATATAGGTTTCTTGGAGGAGATGTGACTTGCCACGAGATGAAAGCGGGGATTTTTAGGACATGATAAATGGCTGCCAAGGGAAGGAATATTCTTTCTTCAATGATTTGAAATCTGCCATTTATAGCAAGTATGTGTAAGGATCTGTTGTGTCAGATGTGAAGTGACTTAGAATTTAAAGCATGCTTCAGCGCAATCATTTCAAAAGTAAGGTCACATGAATGAAGAGTAATGAAGGTAGCTTTTGGTAATGATAGGTGAGATTTTCTTGGCTTTAAAACTAAGTAGTTGTCATGTCAGGATTATTATTTTCTTGAGAAGGTTTTGAGAAGGAGTTTTCAGAGAAGGAAAAATAGGCTGCAATAGAGGATAGAGGAAGGTATGTTTAACAACTTTCTAAATTATTGTAGTTTGTTTTAAAGATCTGGGTGTTTTGTTAAGCTGCTTGCTTCCGTTTCCACTTTCCTACTTTGTCTGGGGTTAATTGGGAAAAATCATGAACTAAAAATGAGGTCTGTTTTGCCCAAATTGATGAGCTCATCTTCCCTGGTGAGCTCTTTACCAGAATTAGGTGACATAGCATTAGTCCAATTGGATTTAGATGTTTTTCTAGAAAGAGTAAGGAATTCATCCATGGACCCTGTGATGAGAGATATAGCATAGAGTGGATTATTAGAAGCAACCACCTTTCCCACAGCTACTCCTTGCCCTAAGTTAGTCTTAGAATGTGTGAGTCATTATGACAAGGGTAATAGATGTATAAGGAAAAATGATGGTGAAGTCTTGTTGTCCATTGACAGACAAACAATAATGGCAGCCATGGGTATTCCACATCGGGAACCCTATGAAGATTGGACCATTGGTAAATCCTATGGGATTTTCTTTGAGAAAAAGCAGTATTATAGAACTATTGTTGCACAGAATTGGCTCCTAAGATTCCAAAAAGGAGGGTCAAGGCTACCGAGACCTCTAACCCGTGAACATTTAATTCTTGCAATCCAAGACTTGGTGATATTGTTGAGTAGGGTAAAGGGTAATTCCCACTCTTTTTACTAGGAGGACTGGATGTATTTCTTCATCCAGGTCACTCTGGATAAAAGTCGATTCATCGACTGGGGAACTGTCATCATGGAAAGGTTACATGAAGGTTTGAGTAATTATCTTGGGATGCCCAATTTTTATATGTCTTCCTATCTGCTATATATTCTTGCCTATGTGAGAGAATGGTCTAGATTGTCTGATGTAAAATGGGTTCAAGGCATGAGAATTTATGAGTATCATCCTAATTTGACTTTGAAAGGGTATGTTGATGACTATCTCTATTGGAATGATGTTTTTGTTGGAAGGCTGACCTTTGAATTACAAGGTAACTTGCATAGAAGAATGTCTGCAGAAGTGGTTGAACTTGTTAACATCTATGACATTTTCTTTATACAGTTCAGTCACTTCACTTACCTAAGGGTTGGAGGATTTAAAGGTGAACCCTTTAGGCTACCTAGGTATGTTTCAGACTCCTACATTTTGATCAAAATTTCTAGGCAGCTTGCCTATGTCACAAAGGATTATGGCAAGGACTCCGACACAAGTGGGATTTTTCACATTGATTTAGGCCATTATAGGTGTAGGCCTATCTCTGATGCACTGAATCTTGAGCTAGAATTTAAAAATTTTCATTTGAAGACCTTTGTGAAAAGGGATAATTTTGATAGTAAGGGTTTCATTGCTCGGTATGTGAAGAAGATGGTGCCTAATCAACATGTTCCTCAATTAGAGGATTATTGGGAGGGTTGCCAGGATGAATTTGAAGTATGGAAAAGGAGTTGGTCCAGATTAACTTTGAAACAAATTCATGACATGAGATTGCTAATGGATACATCAGGTGTCACCACTGATGATGAAGACGTACTTGATTCAGAGTTTATTAAGCGGGTACATGATGAACCTCTTCTAGAAGTGGATTGGAGCAAAAAGATGGGGGATAGTGTTTAGACATGCACCTTCAATGTAATTCGTAGAATAGAAAGTTGGCTTAGGAGTTGTCGGTTTCATCCAACACGAGCAGTCAATTCGAGAAGCAAAAGTGGGAAGAAGAGTATCGCAAGTAAAACTTCTGTTTTAACTAACATTCCCATTTCTAGTGTAGGAAAAAGGCAAACAAGGATTAAAGAAGAGAAACTTGACACCGAGGGTGAGCTTTCTATTGCTAGTCGAATTACCAGGTCAAAGACCAAGAAGAGTTTCCAGCCACTAGCTCCTCATCTTATCCTTGATTTGGACGTAGAGGAAACACTGTGCAAGATGACATCCCCTATTTCTAAAGTAGACAAGGTTTCAATTGACATAGATACTACTCTCCAAGACCTAGGGACACTTGAAATCTAGTCTCATGCGAACCATGCCACACCGCCACCCTCAATAGGATTTCCACCCATGCCATCTAAGGAACTAACTCTAGCACCCAAATGGTTAAGTGATTCAATCACCAGGAAAAGGAATGTGGTTCCTATTTCAGTATCAATGGAGGATGCTATGAGAAAATGTCTGGGAAGGTCTACAAAGCCCAAAAAGCTAAAAATGGAGGCCATGATTAATTTTGATGAAAGCACAAAGCATTGGACTGCAGACATTGCTAGACCTAAGTCCAACAAAGATGTTGTTATGGTTTCAGAAGAAAATTATGTTGTTGAATGAATTGATTTAGGGGTCAGAACCTGAGTTGTAGATGTGAAACATTTGGAGACTTTGACTAAACGAATTATCTCTCGTACTTGGAAAGACAAAAGAGATAAGGATGAGTTAAAACAAAGTTTAACACAAATGGCCCAATATATACATGCTCTATAGAACAGTCCATTACCATTGTCTCAAAATCCAGGACCATTTAGTCCAAAGACACCTGGTAATAAAAAATTCTTTGATCAAGTTCAACAAAACATGATTATTGCCGAGGTTTTCTCAGAATGGCTCATCTCGATCATGCATCAAGCAATCAATTACATAACGGATTTGGTTCAGATTTTCAAAGATGCCAACAAAGTCACCAACGCATTGGACTTTGACTTGGTCTCATGGCAAAAAGAGAAATCTAAATGGGCAGTGATTTTGAAATAGATGCGGGATATTCAATATTATGGTGTGATGAAATTTCTTGCTGCAAATCAAGTGTGAGGATTAAATTAAGATGTGATGTTTATTTGCAAGGAGAGTATTGAGTTGCGCAACCAAATTATTGAATAGGGTTATAATGAATTGGCCAGTCTGTATGGTGAATTAATGGCCTTAAGGGCGACCATGCAGAAGGACTTACACTGTGTGGATGTTCAATTACTTAAAGAAGATTGTGAAACCCTAGAAGATACTACGGAGATGATTAACTAGTTTAGCAGCCACATCAAACAAATTAAGGTGGAGAAATCCTTGTCCATGGAAGACTTTACAAGGATTTCTAAAGTGGAATCAATGCTCATAGTTTGTCTCGATCACCTAGATTCCCATAGAGATAAAGTGCAGATGGTGAAGAGAAAGAAGGAGCTCTGGAAGTAGAGAGTAATTCACATCAGTTTGCCACACGTAGTTGTAATCCAGGAATTTTCAAAATTGCATCAAGAGTGGAGCATGAAAAAAGTAGTGATGGTGTCTATCCAAAACACTAACCCGAGCAATCACATTGGAACTAAGCAGACAACATGACTAGCACTACTGGTAGTTGTTTGCTAGTGAGTCTAGTTATTTTCCTTAATTTCAGTTATACAGTTAGGGTTGCTTTCTATTAACTCATGCGAGTTAATTTTACTTTGGTTAAAAGAACTATTGGTCTGGTGACCTATAAATATGTTTCGTAATGACTTTGAAAGGGTTCACTAAGTTTTTGAAAAGGTTATCTTTAAAATTGGCTAAAAAGATTTTGTGTATGTAGAAAGTGGATGATCATTGGTGAATGAAAATCTTGTTGACATTTAACTTTGGTTTCAAATCTATGTGTTTGATATTTGAAGTTTGATTTCTGTGAGAATCTATTTCAAAGAAGAGGTTGTTATACTTTCTATATGTGTAGAAAATTATTGGCAAATTTTATCTTTATAAGCTTTTCATTTTGTTATAGTGTACATGTGAAGTCTGTCGGCTTTATATAAAGAGTTATATATGAATCAGTGCTTGAATTCATTTTGTATTGACTGGTGTATGCAATTACCTTTAACTTCTTTTTGGTGAAAAGCATTCTATTGATTGTGTGTAATTTGGAGCTGATTGAATATTTATTAGAGGGAGTTGTACCTTAATTCAGAGGTTAATCAATATAATGATTTTCCAACTATTTGGTAGTAAATTTGTCTTTCTTTACATGACCCATAGTATTTAAAGATTAAACAAATAAGGGGAGACAAATTTGTTTACCAACAAACTTAACATACTTAGGGATGATCTTGACAAATACCTCTTGCTTTTCTTATTCATCCTCATCTTCATCAGCATCAGCATCTACTCGTCTAGGAACACAATTACTGGTACTGGGCTATTTTGCAACTGGTTCCCAGAAGGTTACCACCTGTTCATCTCCTACTTTCTCACTACCAATTTCCTCAGGTTTCTCAGAGGTTTCATCAACTCTAACATTGATGCTTTCAAAAATTCTCTGAGTTATACTGTTAACACACTTTAGAGTTTTACTCTTGGTTGAATACCCTAGGAATATTTCCTCATCACATTTAGCATCAAACTTGCTCTGATGTTCACTCCTCTTGATATAAAATTTGCTACCAAACACTCTAAAGTAGCTTACCACTGGTGTCTTACCAGTCCAATACTCATAAGGTGTTTTATCCTTACCCTTTTTCATGAGTACCAGGTTCATTGTGTAGACTGCAGTGCTCACCACTTCTCTCCAAAAGGTGTGAGCAATCTTCCCTTGGATCAACATAGTTATAGCTTCTTCAACCACAGTCTGGTTGTTCCTCTCTGCTAGGCCATTCTGCTATGGAATCCAGGGGGAAGATAGTTTCCTTTTGATGCAATTCTCTTCACAGTATTTGTTGAATTCACTGGAAGTGAATTCTCCACCTTGATTAGTTCTAAGGCATTTTATTTTCTTACCACTTTCTCTTTCTACCAGTGCTCTGAAGGCTATTTTCTTACCACTTTCTCTTTCTACCAGTGCTCTGAAGGCTTTGAACTTTCCAAAGGCTTCAGACTTGTCCTTTAAGAATGTGACCCACATAATTCTTGAGCAATCATTAGTAAGAATCATAAAATACCTATCTCCCTACACAATCCTAGGTTTCATAGGACCACACAAATCAATATGCTCAAGATCAATTAAACTGTCTACAGGGAAAGATTTACCTTTGAAGGTTGAGGAAGACATTTTCCCTAGTTGGCATTCTCTACACAAAGGATTTTTCAGTTTGCTTAGCACAGGCAATCCTCTAACTGCCCTGATCTTATTGGCCTTCACTATGTTATCAAAATTTACATGGCAAAGTCTCCTATGCCATATCCAGCTATCATCAAACTTAGCCATAAGACATGTATTGATATTTGCATTCAACTGAAATAGGTTACCTTTGGTCTACATACCGGTGGCCATCAGTTCACCATTCTTTCCTTTGATTTTGCACACTCCCTTTTTGAATTCCAGAGTGAGTCCATTGTGATTCAGCTGAGCAACACTCAAAAGGTTGTGTCTGAGACCTTCTACCTAGTACACATTATCAGCACTTCTTTTTCCATTCAAAGAGATAGACCCTTTGCCTTTTACCATACATGGTGCATCATTGCCAAAACAAACCACACCACCATCATACTCTTCCAAAGATAGAAACTTACTCTAGTCACAAGTCATATGGTGAGAAAACCCACTATCAATGATCGACTCATTGGAATTATCAAAGTGGGAGACAAGAGCCTTCTTGTCTGACATATCTTCCTTGACTGCTACAAACACAATATCTTCATTTTCTTCATCTCCTGATTCCTCATCAGTGACACCTTCATCAACTTCTATAAAAATGTTTCTCTGGTTTCCTCCTTTGAACTTCCATAACCTCTCCGGTTTGTCCTTGTTGTCACCATTAGGGTAGTTTACAGCAATGTGTCCTATCTAGTTACAAGAAAAAAATTTCAAAGGAAGCTTACCTCTGTATTTAGCGGTTCCCTTGGGAAGTCTCTTGGAAAGAAGAGCTTCAAATTCCATCAAGATCTCCTCATCATCCATTTCTCTACTTTGTCCTTGGTCACCATTGGTACTAGCTTCTTTGCCTTTTTTAGATGGTGCAGCAGATGCTCTAAAGGCTGATTTAGTCTTCTGAATACTACCATCATAATTACTTAGCTCATAAGCTATTAACTTTGCAATGATGGAGTCCAGGGATACCTTTGTTTTGTCTATAGACCTCAACTCATGAATAGTAGCAACCCTTATTGCATAGACCGTTAATAAGGATCTCAAAACTTTTCTAACAATAGTAAAATCTTCTATTTTACCACCTGCACTCTTGATATCTCCTACAACCATTTTGATTCTTATTCCATATTGTTGAATGGTCTCTCCATCAACCATCTACATGTCTTCAAACTTTCCCCTAAGACTTTCTTCCTTAGCTTGTTTTACATGCTCATCACTGCCATAGATATTCTCAAGTGCATCCCATAATTCTTTGGGATTCTCTTTATCCTAAACATCAATAAACTCAATGTCACATAAACTACTGATTAGGGCTTCCATGACTTGCCCATTCTCTTGAATCTCTCTCTTTTGATCATCGGTGAGAGTATCGGTAGGGATTACATAAGCATTCTCAGCATATCTCCAGTGTTGAGCACCCATGCTTCTGATGTATATCTTCATTCTATCCTTCCATATTTTAAAGTTATCTCTGTTGAACTTTGGACCTTCCCTCTTCATCATTAGACTAGGATCTTTCCCTCAAGTGGTTAAGCTTACAACAAAGAGGACTTGGAGGATGCTCTTATACCAATTGATGAATAAATGATGAAGAGTTAGTACCAAACCGGTACTGAGAGGGGGGGGGTGAATCAGTATTGGCAAAAATCACTTTCCCTTAACAAGTTTGACTGCAAAGAATGCACTTGACTGGCAATCAACACTGGCAATCACTAACACCAGTCTAAATCAGATTACTATTGGTTAAACACAATGAGATGGTGAAGGACCTAAACCGGTAATGCTTAGCTTTCCACATAATCTAACATCTTAATTCCACTTCACCCATACACATACACTGGTACTCTACAATCAAAAATATAATAACCTGCTAGTTCAACATGATTTACCACTTGACAGAAAATAACAAAGCATCGCATGAAAAGGCATCACACATGGAAACCCAACTAGGAAAAACCACGGTGGGGATGATTACCCACAAGTTGTTCTTTGAACCCTTTTGAAGTCCACGCTGTTAGTAGCCTGGTCCGGTTAAGGACTGTTACAATAGGTTCTGTTAGGAACCGATCTTGCTAGGGATCACCTAGTTAAGTGATGGCTAAATACCCAATTAAGGGTTAAACCCTATTAAAGGTTACCTTGTTAGAGGATTTTAAGAACTCAATGATTTTGAGTCACCCTGATAAAGGATTTACATCAAGCTGGTTAAAACTACCATTTTAAGGTATTTTCCAGCTATTGAAGTGGTTAGAGATCAACAGGTATTACAGTGATCTCGTAACAACACTCAATGCCAATGCAGATCCACTTCAGTTCCTTCCTTCTGCAATCACACTCTGCAGGTATTCATTCTCTTATCTAGTCTAGCAAGATTCACGTATCTCTACACTAAGATACACACACAACATCAACCTTATAGGGAACATATAGGTTGGTAGCATAAACCCTAAACCCTAAATATTTAGGTTAAGCAATTCAATTGGTTCAATCTTGACCATTGAACACTTTGCATTGAATACATCAGTCTTGAACAGATCTCAAGATGTTCTCCATTGTTTTCTTTTCATTGCTTCTTGGACGCTGAAAACCCATCACTCATTCTACACCATTTACAAAGACTTCACACATTCCTGAGGTAGATAGGATCAATCTCCTTCATGCAAGATCCTTCATGCGCACAAGGCTAACATGGCAATACAATCTATTCTTCATTACAATGCTAACTCATCAGACGACTTCATTGATTGAATCACATAGGCTTGGAACACTTCAACCAGAAACCTTGAAGTTAAGACTACCAACCAATAGTCATACCATATGAAACCTTGATACAAAATATTCCATATACCAGTTCACATTCCAACACACCGGTTCACTTGGATAGACACACCACTTCACTTTTTCACATATACCAGTTCACTACATCATACCATTTCTTTTACAAATTGCTTACTTCAATATACCGGTTCACTCTTCAGCATATTGACATCAATGACAATCATACAATATCATCATGTAATAAAACTATTTCTTTGTTTCACAGACCAAACAACAAACCAAAAACTAAACTACAACAAACAACACACCAAAATTCTATGTACAAAGCAGGAAGACACCTGCTTACAACTGATAAAGCTTTAAATCCTGCCCATTATAGGATAGGAGCAGGGTAGTTCCATCAGTCTATCAAGTTTAAATGGATACATGATTAATCACAAATGGTCCCGTCCAAAGAGAATCAAACTTCCCCTGCACCCCCTTTGGTTCTCTGCATTTGTCCTAGAGCAAGACCTAATCTCTTAGCATGAACTTTTGTGGTCTATCTCTGTGATAAAAAAAATGTTTACCTTGGCTTGATGTGTAGTGATATGGTCAACAAAATCTTGCCTCTCTTGCTCAATTTCTGAAAGGTACATAATTAGGTTTTCCAAAGCACTTTGAAATAATTCATCTTCAATCACCTTCTACAATCTAACGACTAGCAATTCTAGAGGAAAAGACAACTGATCTTCAACCCCATATACTAGTTAAAATGGCGTTATACCTATGGCCCTTATTGGTGAGGTCCTATCTACCCATAATGCTTCATATATTCTTTCATGATAATCCTTCAAATTCTCAGTCACCAATTTCCACATTATAGATATCAAATTCTTATTGCTAGATTTAGCCTAGCCATTTCCCTATGGATAGTAATCTGATAAGTGAGACAAAATAATACCATGATCATAATTAAACATGCTTATTTATTCAAAGGAAAAATCTATGGCATTATCAGTTACAATTTACTGGAGAATACTGAACCTACTCAGGATATTCTTTTTAAGGAAGTTGCAAATAATTTCTGAAGTAGCCTTCTTAACAAGAACTTTTTCCACCCACTTTGTAAAATAATTTGTAGCTATGTTTATATGAGTGTGAGTGACACTTGATGTGGGGTTCAATAGGCCAATAAATTCTAAACCTCATTGCTTAAAGGGTTCATCTATGACCACCGACCTTAACGGTAATGCAACTAATTACGGCTTCCTTGAGAACAACTTACATTTTTTCCTAGCCTATGACCCATCTGTATGCATCTTTAAACATGCCTAGCTAGTAGTAACAAATCTTGAGGATTTTGAAAGTTGTTATTGTTGATGAATAATGTCCTCCACATGCTTCACTATGGAAAGATTTTAGAAGCTTTTTGTGCTGCTCCTTATCAACAAACCTCAAGAATGCTCCATCCAAGCCTTTCTTATACAAATTTTTATCAATGATCACATATTTAGCTACCTCCAGTCTAAGATTTCTCTTTTATTTAGGACTTAAATTCTCTGGGCATTCTCCATAAGTCAGGTAATAGGCCACATCATTGAACCATTTATTTTGCAAGCTGACAAATAGGGTTAGTGGCAACTCTTCTTTTTCATTTTTATTTTCAGCTATCAAATGATATAGTCCTTTCCCCCAGACTAATTGGGCTGGCCTAATATCCAAGTCAAATTCCTAAACCTTTGAAACTCAGGCTTCTCTATCATTTATCCCCACCTCTTGCTCAGTCTAGATACTTTTCACCATAGGATTTGGCACAAAAAAAATTGAATGAGATTGCAAAATATAATACCTGGAGTGCTTGACAACTTTAATGACCACAAAGGTCTGCTTCTCAATTAATCAATAATTTAATTCATTCTTCTTGAGCAGGAGACCCATGAAGGCGATTGGGACTTCTTCATTCAACTCAATCTTTTGCAAAAGAATCTCACACTTTGTGTTTCCTGAGGCATAGCAATACATGATGAAATCTTTTTGAAATCAGGATTAATTAGAGTTGTAGCTCGAGAAATTGCTTCCTTTATCTCCTCAAATGCTTTCTTTGCTTCTTCCTTCCATTTTAAAACTTTCTTTTCACTCATCATACCTACAATATGTTTGGTGAATTCTATGAAATATGGCACAAATCTCTTGAGAAAACTCACCTGTCCAAAGAATGATTTGACACCGCTTATGTTTGATGGCAAACTCAACTATTGAATAGCTTTTACTTGGTTAGGATCAATTTTAATTTCATCTTGTGAGACTATATACCCTAATATCCTCCCTTTTGTAACACCTTTGTTGTAGAATCTCCAAATCTCTTAGGTGGTTTCTCATCCTCTTAGAAAATACTATCAAAATCATCTAAATAGATAACTATAGTCTTACCAACGAGGTGATCAAATGAGACATTCATTTCCCTCTGGAAAACTCCTCTAGCATTTATTAAATCGAATGACATGCAGTTAAAGGCAAAAGTTCCCCAAGGTGTGGTGAAGGTTGTTTTGTGTTGGTATTCTTTCACCATGCTTATCTAGTTGTAGCCAGAAAAACCGTCCAGCATTGACATCATTTCCGATCCATCAATAGTTTGAAGAATATGATCTACTGCTGGTAACAGGTAATTGTCTTTTAAACTAGCCTAGTTCAAGTTCCATAAATCCATGCAGATCCTTATTTCACCAGCTGAACAATGTTGGCCATCCAGGTTGAATGATGAATGGGATGGATAATCCTTTCTTGAAGCATCTTATCTATTTGTTTGAAAATTGCATCTATGACCTTAGGATTATAGTTTCTCAACTTCTACCTAAAAGGAACGACCCCAAGTTTGAGAGGAATATGATGTTGAAACTGACCACTTCTAAAATCTTTCAAATCCTCATAAGACCATGCAAAAAAATCTAAGAATTTTTTTCAGCAATTTAATGAACAAACGTCTTTCCTTTGGGGTATAGAACTTGCCTAAATTAACCAACTTTGGGTTAGTTTCATTACCTATATTTACCTTTTCATGCTCTCCTGAGTTACTAGTACTTTGAGAATTATTTTTTTTAACATACCTGCCATTGCAATCAAAGAGGCATTCTAGGGATATCAGACCTTTTGGAATTTGATTTCCCTTCAATTGAATAACTTCCTTTTTAGAACCTTCTCTCAATTTGGGAAAAATTCATTACATTCATTCTCAAACTCTTTAAAGAAGGATGAGGAAAACATCTCAACATTTTGCAAGAAATTATTGATATGTTTATCACTCTCAAACACTTGCGAGAAATCAAAATTATCTAGAACATTAGGGTCATATACCACTTCAATCCTATAAACATCTGCACCAAAGTCTTGATGTGGGAGTAATAAAGAAGCTAAAACTGTCAAGGAGTCTGCACAGGAATTTTTGGTTTCTAGGAATTGCCTCAATTGAAAAAAAATCATAATATTCCATCTCATCCCAAAACCTATTCCTATAATGTCTAAGCCTTTCATTCTTTACTGAGAAGAGATTTCGCACCTGCTTGACAATTAATTTTGCATCACCTTTGACAGTCACAACTTAATTCCTCTTTTCTTAGCCTATTCGAGTCCCAACAATAAGGCCTCATATTCTACAGTATTATTAGTATTTTTAAATTCCAACTTAAATAAAAAGGAAATCTTTTCACCTTTGGGAAAAATAAGCACCACTCTAGCACCAGATCCAGTTGATGCACAAATTCCATCAAATTCCATAACCCATAGGCTAGCAGCATGGTCTAACACATCCTCCATTGTTTTCTTCATGTCATTAGAGAAAAGAAAATAATTACCAATATATATTTGAGAGTTTGGGTCATCAGAAGGGAAAACTGTATATTTGGATTTTGGCTCTAGTTGAATTGCAATTTTTTGTTTACCAATTGGAATTAATGCTTTAGACCAACCCATCTTGATTTATCCTCCAAGATCCTTACAAAAGTTCTACTTAGCAAGATGCCATAACTTGCAGGAATATCAGCTACTAGAATAGTCAATTTCACTATTTTTCTAGGATGTACTGCTAGAGCAACTTGAGCATCTTTTATTTGTCCAAGAAAAGGGACCTACTTTGAGTCCATTGAATAACACTTTCCAAAGGTTTTAGTGAGGGAGAGGCCTAGTGCTTTAGAAACTTAAGAAGGCATGATGTTATCTAATTCCCTTGAATCATACAATTATTGAGTTTATACCCATTAATAAGCGAAGATATATAGAAAGGTTTGAGGTTTTGATATAATTCTAAAGGTGGTTCATTAGCTAATACCTCTAGAATAGTTTCAGATGATTTTGCAGGTTCAGTACCCTCCCTAACCCCTAAGGACTCAAGATTGGCCAACAATGACTGATTAGGTTGCAACTGAGAGGTTTCCCCCTGTACATATTTAACTAATTTATTCACCTCTTTAGGGTTCCATCTATGGTATTCAACATGGGATATATATTTTTTAGAAGTCTTATAATATTCAACAATATCAAAAGAAGTATCAGGATTAGGGCACTTCAGTACTTGAACCTCTTGAACTCTTGAACCACTTTGAAAGTTCCGATTCTCGAGTTGTTTACCTTTGGCTAAGGTTTCAAGAAATGTTGAATTACCCGTGTTTTTAGGTTGACACTGATTCCTAGTAATTATTGCACAAGAAGGATCATCAAGGGTCACCAATATATCTCCTCCTCTTTCTAAATCTAACTCATACTCTAGTAAGTGTATTTCAGAGTCACTAAGTTGCCTAGAGATCTCTTCTTGACCAGTCTCACTTATTACTCTTGTATTCATCATTTGTGCATGTCACACCATTTTAGGACAGGGATTACCATCATGATCATTAGTTAGGTGGAAAACACACATGTTACCTTTAGGTGGTGGAGCTTCAATTACTAATCTCTGTCGAGATGGAGGCAATTGTAAGGCCTTGCTCTCATTAGTAATTATTCTTGGAATATCTTGATAAGGTCATGGATAGGAATTACTAGCCTTTGGCAATTGTCTTTTGAGAGCTATGACATCATTCATTAATCTTTTTACTACATGGTCTAAAGAAGTAGAGGATTGTGTACCAGCTACTTGAACTTCTCTCTTCAATTTTCTAGCAGTAATTAGGTCATCTTCTAACTTAGCAATGAATGTGTTGACATTGGCTAATGTTTCTACTCTTTGTCTCTAAATTAAGAAGCTTATTTTGTAAGGCATGGAATTTATGAAGAAACATTTCAGATTGTCATTTGAATGCTTCTGATTTGCAGGAATTTTATGGACAATTTTATCAAACCTAGCCACAAAATCTCTCATATATTCAAGAATTTTTTTCTTTAATTGGGCCAACTAGGCTAAAATGGAATGTTCATCTTGAGCCACCTCAAACCTAGTTTTCAAATCTTGTCAATTTGTGATTAAACCATTTGGCAAGTGGTAGGACCAATCTACCGCTATCTCGGTTAATGTTTGTACAAATAGTCTCATTGCCACATCTTCATGCTAGATGACTATCACACCACATGCAACACTAAATGCATTTAAATTCTCATCCACTGAGACCTTCTCATCACCACTAAACTTGGGCAAACGATCCCTTGATCCTTTAGGTAAAGCATTCAAATTAAGACCAAGATTTAGTGGTCCTATTGCAGGTCCCCAAGGATTGTTAACGACCATTGAAAGAATGATATTAAGAGGTGTGGGGTTAATTACATTGGGTAAAAAAAACTGTCTAATATTAGGGATTGACAAATGGGAGATATGGGTGGTGGAGAAGAAGGGGAAGGAGGTCTACTTCTAGCTCATCTTCTAGATGTAAAGGAAGCTTGAAAGTTCATATTTTGCAATTCTTGGAAGACTGGGTTAAATATTCCCTCATGCCTCAGAGACCTAGTGTATCTTCTTGGATCTAGTTTGTTCACAATTTTCAATATCTGTAAAGGAGATCAAAACAAAGACAACTCACAAGACAAGCCTATGTATCTTGTGATGAAGGAACTATTCTTGATGTCCAACTCCCCATTAGAGTCGCCAAAAATCTATTGATTAATGGATTGTACCCTTCTTTAATTTTGCAATGGATGACTCATGTATGCTCTATTTGAAAGGAACATGAAACCAACAATTGGGTGAACCGGTTAATGGTTTACCCTCTACATAAGGGTGTCAATTCTCATATGATATTCAATGAAATTTAAACATAAACTAATCATTAATTGCACTTTTAACCATAAAACCACAAAGGCATTCCACATTCATTCGTCAACACAATTTGAATGCTACAAAGATAAATAATCATGTATGCAAAGCCCATAGACTTACACATCAAGATTTTCCATTTTAAAGAAATAACTTTACTAATTAAATCAAAATATTATGGACTCTGATAGAGTCTCTCTCATGCCTCAAAGGACAAGGGGGATCAAAATATCCAAACAAAAGATAACAACAGATTCTATTTATCAGATTCATTAATAGACTTATGATAAGTGGATAATCGATGAAGTAACACATTCTGCCAAAAAAGATCTGTTTTCCACATTCAACTGCATGGATTTGAAAGCTATAGAAACTGCATCATTTCATTCACGATAAAATGTCTTCATTGAAAATCCATAACATGCCCAAAGGAAACAAAGTTTGCTAATTCAACTCAAATTTTGTTTGGACCCTTCCAAAGTCCTATGAAAATACATTTATAGCCACAACTTGGCCAACAGTTAACTAGGGAAACACAAAATTTTTAATTCTGGCCTACAGTTTCAAAGTAGTTTTAAAAAAAAAAAAACTAAACCTAGTTCTCCAAATAGGAAAAGCCAAGAACAAATATTAAGAAGACATCTGGCCAAGACGAGAGGCACTTTTATCATCTTCAAGAGACATGGTAGCAGCGGCTTTCTTCCAATCTACGTGAGTTGCAGAGAATCTCTGGATAAGCACAGAGTGCAGGAGGTCGATGTGAGTGATCCTTTGTCTCCACACTTCTTTTTCTCTATGGACTTGCTCCACCTAATTATCATGGCCACCCCAATTTTTCAATGCAGGGGAATAACATGGATTTAATTCTGGCGATGGTTGATAGGTCACTTGAATCCAATGCTTTCACCTCCTTCATATAATTGACCTCACCCTCAAATGATTTTGTTATAACTTCATGACTTTCGATGGTCTTTCCATCTTTTTTTAAGTACTTAATCCCTATGCATTTGAGGTTGTTCTGCTTTGATAGGAATAGTTCAGTAAGATGATTCATCAATGTGGCCAATTCACCATATGCATGTTGTATTATGGAGTTTCTCTATTCTATGTTCTTTTTGTAGACATAGAGAATATTATCACCAAGGCTCGACATAGGTTTTTCGTTCAACAGCTTCATCACCCCATATGTTTGCACCTCTTGCATCTGCATTGCTATTGTTTCCCATTTATATTCCTCCTTTTTCCATCTTGTAATTTCTATCTCCAATTCGTTCATGACTGAATGAGCATTTTCATATACCTTGCTTAAGTTACTAAAATATTTTGTTCCTAATTTATCAATTCGCTCAAGCCAATCCATGAAAACCTTAGTTATCATTCTGCATTTTTTAATCTACTCAAGGGCCTTCTAATTCCCTTGTGATTTAGGGTCAAAGGAGGATAGTATTTTGGATAGAGGTTGTGGATCTAAATTATTGATTACTTCTATGAATTTTGTCATATGTTTTAAGGTCTCCTTTAGTTCTTGATTATCCTTTTCATCTTTCCATGTTCATCTGATAATTATTTTAGTTGATGCCTCTAGATGATAGTCATCTGTTGCCCTCGTTTTGGTGCCAAGGTTCACCTTTTTTATGGAAAATTCTTCTGATGAAGGGCTTCTTGTGGTGGATTGTACATTAGGATGAACAATTTATGTTGTCTAAATCTTAGTATCTTTATCAAATTCTATTCTTGACACAGTCTTCAATTTATTTGCCTTTGGAGTCCTTCCTAAAATTTTCCTGACCATATCATCTATTGGTACCGAGGCAGGAACTAAGTTCCTCTTCTTCCTAGTCAGGATAGTGTTTAACCAATGAGGATGCTCACTACTAGTTTCTTTTTCAGGCATATCTCTCGTTGGGCCAAAAATGGGTACCATCATGTAGTTTGATATATCAGTTTCCTCTACTCCCAAGCCTTTTTCATTACCTACTTCCACATATGTTATCTCAAGATACCTCTCTACCATTTCACTTTCAAATTTAGGGGATGAGTCTAAGTCCACAATAACCCGAGGTTCCTTCTTGCCTTTCCCTCTAGTTTTAGATCTTGTAACCCACGGTCATGACCTCTCTTCCAATGAGCCCTTGGCACTACCAGCTTCTATCTTAACTTTTGAAGCACCTACAAGACAAATCCCAACATGCTCGTTAGATGAAATTTTTCAGATTGGAATAGGGTTTCTTCTGATGGTTAATTTTCCAAGTCTTTGTTGCCTTAACCATTATTCATTCTTGCGTATGACTGAGAAGGATGTGACCCTTATTTGATCTTTCTCATCTTGATACCAATTGATTTCTAGAAGCGAAGTCCCTTGTACAACCTATGCATAATGAGGGTCTACCAAGTCTTCCCTTGCATCTTCAAATTCAGAGATGTTCATTTGCAACCCAAAAGAATTTATCTGATGTATAGTGAACTTAGAAAACATTCTCCTACATAATTCAAATTCATTGGCATGGTCTACCCTAAAAACCTCTACTTCAGATTTGTCGGGGAACATTGTATTTGAGATTTAAATTCTCAAAATCAACTTCTAAATTCAATGCATCTGACACTTTCTTGCAAATATAATGGCCTAGCTCCACTGGAAAAGAAACTCTACAATCCTTCTTTCCTATATTCCTTTTGTCAATATGAGATAACTATCAACAGATTTCTATTAACACAAATCAATCCAATGCATACTTGGGAAGTTTCATGGTTCTCTCTCAAAGACACCAACCCTAACATATGTGCACCAAGGAAATTGAATGAAATAACTCCCATATGAACTAACCAATTTTTTTGCTTCCTCAGACATATGCTAGTTCACATTACCCCACAAGTCAATAATCAACCTACCAACAAACACATCATGAACCTGCCTATAGTTTTCATGACACCCCTTCACTTGTAAGTGTGGGTAATAATCATAAATTAAAATATTATCAACAAAAGGTTCATGATAGAGTCAAGGCCATGGCCTAACATGGGCTAAGAAATAAAGTAGGTACAAAGTCTTGTAGAAATTCTTGCTTCACAATATATTACTCAAACCTTCATGAAGTCCATCTGCAATTATTTTTACCCAATCAATGTACCTGTTTTGTTCTAAAATGACTTAGATAAAAAAATACATCCAATCCTCCCAAAAGAAGGCTTGTTGGCTACCTTTAACCCTATGCAACAAAATCACAATGTCCCTAACCTCCTTTATCATATGTTCCTAGGTTAAAGGTTTCAGAAGCCCCTTTTGAAATTCCAACAACCAGTTCCTAGCCATAACACTTCTGTATTGGGTTTCTTCTCGCTAAAATAGTCGTAGGAAGAAGTGATGGTCCAGTTTTCGTAAGCTTCTCGGGCATGAATTTTTAACACAACCATAATTATTTCTTTGTTTACATTCAACAATACTCCACCATTGGTATCCCTAATGCACATGTGGGCCACATCATACCGGTTCATACATCCCAAAACTAGTTCTAAACATTGTAGAGTAGGCGGGAAGATGACAGCTTCTATAAGACCACTATCTACAATCCTTTGCATCATAGGAGATTTGGAATGGTTTCTAGCTCTTTCCATAAACTCCTCAAGGCTAGCATGAACTAAAGATGCATCACCAAACTCATGGAGAGAACTAATGAGACTAGCTTCAGCAACCATTTTGGGCCTCATTTTGACAATGGAGCTACTTCAACAATAAATTATGGCAAGCAAATAAACCTAGAACCACCACAACAAGAAACTAAAGAAATCTTCTTTTCTATATGTGAAATGAAAGAAATGGCCAAGACTGAACTCACTTGTCATAAATTGTGTCGCTTCCAAGCTTGAGAGGCAATTACCTTTTCTTTGCTGAATTGTTTGTTTTCTTAATTTGGCTTTTCAAACAATTTTTAAAGTACTTTGATATGATTAGCATGAAATTTGGTGACACAATCCCCATACTTCTTATGCATCCGAGATAACTTTGAAAAGACAATTCCTGGCGTATGCATTAATTACACATCACATTGTCAAATTATCCATCAAAGTAATTATTACTTTTCATTTTGAAAAGTTATGGCCTACTCAGAAAAGTGCTTCACGTGCTTGGAATATTATTTCGTGAAACAATGATGCCCATCTTGCTTGATCTTTGAGCCTAGCGGATGAAAATATCAAATACTAGAACCATTGAACAATTGAGCCATATAGGTTCATTTGTTCAAGGTTCAATTGGAGAGTACAAAGGACTAAGACATTCAAACCCCAAACAAACTTGATCGACTAATGACCTCATTGAACCAATGTACCTATGAACCTCTAAACTTAACAAATTGGTTCAATGAAGAAAAAGTTTGACCTTCAATTACATGACATACAAAATGGGGCTGAAAGACAAAGATGATTTTGACTATAACCACAAGAAAATTTCAACACAATAAAAAAGTCTGTAAGGGAATAAAACTTACATAGGGGAAACAAATGTGGAATACCAGAGGAACACAACTTCACCTTCTGTTCACTGACTTGTTCTCTCAAGTAATTATATTTCATTGACATATGATGTCTTTGAATGTTGCATCAGATTCTTTGACATGTTTATAGCACTAGAATTATCACAGTAAATAACATCAGGCTCATCATAAATAACTTTGATATCTTTCAACATTTGATTCATCTGAGTGCAATTACTAGCAGCAACAATGTACTTAGCTTCAGCAGTAGATAAAGATACTGAATCTTGTTTTTTGCTATCCTATGAAACTAACTTCTTACGTCAAAATAATGCTCCATCGGTAGTACTCTTTTGGTCATCAACATCACCACCCCAATCTACATCAGTGTAAGCACACAACATGAAAGCATCATTCTTTGGATACCACAAACCATAATCCTCAGTTCCCTTTATATATCTTAATATTCTTGTAATAGCAATGACATGACTCTCCTTTAGATTAGCTTGATATCTAACAACCGTACACACAACATGCATAATTTTAGGCCTAGTTTGTGTGAGATATTGTAGTCCACCAACCATAGATCTATACAAACTATGATTAGCTTTAGGCGATTCATTATTTTTAGACAATTTAAAACCAATCACCATAGAAGTTCCAACTAGTTTAGAATCATCTAGTCCAAACTTCTTCAACAATTCCTTCACATACTTAGTTTGAGATAAAAAAAATCATTTTTATGTCTGTGCAGTCTGCAAACCTAATAAAAATTTCATCACCAATCATAGCCATCTCAAATTCTTCTTGCATATCACCAACAAAATTCATACTCATATAATCATCACTATCAAAGATATTGTCATTAGAAATTCATACTAATATGTTAGTCTCTAGACCAATTGGATATTTATAATTGTGTTTTGATTTCTAATAAAAGGCCTACTCAACTACAGGATGTTGAGAAAGAGGTGTTTAAAAAATCAGGTTTTGATATTAAGCATATAAATGATGATGATTATGATGGGTTTAGGCACCCTATCAAAGTGGTAGGAGATACTCCACTTCATTCCTGGTTTCAAGATTCATTGGGAGGAGTAAATATGGAGATTATGGTTAATAGCTATCATCATGAGGTATATGTAGCTCAATGGATTTTATTCAACAATATTTTCAGTTTTCTTCCACTAGGGCTGCACAATGCCTTAGTGCCCTTAGCAAAGAAAGGGGTTGAATTTAATATAAAATTTGGTTTGTTATTGAAATTTCAAATTAGTTCAGGATTTTATTTATGGTTTCTGGAATCAACCATAATTTCTTCTATGTCATTTCAAATCCTCCTTCCATTCTTGAAGGAAATTTAAGGAAGACACCAATGCTTGATTATTTCAGGCATTTATCATAGTTCAATTGATACAATTGATGTAAACTCAAAATGAGGATAAGGTACAGTAATATAGTGCATAACACATAATATTTTGTACACTTTAATAAGGACTTGACAATGAAGTAATACAAATATTACACTTATCTTTTTTTTGACACCGTTCACTAAGTTCTCAATGTAACATGTACCCAAGCATATTGTACCATTGCGTGGTCCATTTTCATAATACAATAATGTAGTAGATGTATTACACAATAATATATTATTTTTGTACTAGCCATAATACTAAAAGTTTTACACAACATTCACACTACTTTCTTACTCTCGGTAATGTATATAGATAGCAGAACTCATTATTCTTTTAGTGCCACAATGTAACACAAGAAGTAGTTTTTCCTTCAATACTTGGATCTGTATAGGATGAAATGGCTAGTATCCTCTTTTAGGCTACAGACTTTTGTATTTTCTTTTAGGCTGTAGACTTTTGAACTCCAATTACTAGCTAAAGCAAACCAGATCATTACATAGTCAATAATCTCATAAAGATGCCAACCATGTGCTAAAGATCAATCTACAAATATTTTGGAAAAATGGACTATTTAGATCCAAAGTTAAAGACTGGTGTCCGAAGATTTGATTCATGAGAATTGAAGGAAAGTCTAGCAAAAGTCCACTTCTTAGAATCCATTCATGATCTTAGAACCCTTAACAACCGCAAGCATTTTCTACACATTTTATGCTTTAATTTTAAGCAAATGCTTACTTCACATACTCTGTTTTAGATTGTTCAAGTGGAGCCTTGCTCAGGGATACCACTTTGAGGAAAAATAAATAACACTTATTATTATGATTTAAAGTTCAAGCCATGTATGATTTCAACAAGCCCCATATAGAGAAATGTTTCTCAGCCCTCCTTTCAAAAAAAAATATTAATGTTATACATCTCAAACAAGGCTTATATCTTTAATTACATTTCATTGTTTTCTTCTATTTTTGCCCCAGTTTAATACCACCCACTGTTGCAACTTCCCATTTACAATTTTCTCATAGTACTTATTGTTTGGTAAATCATTGTATCTTTAGTTGTTTAAATTTTGATGGGTTTGAGATCTTTGAATTCTTGTTGTTGAACTCATACATCTGTGTGAACTTTTTATGTTTCATAGTACTTTAAGATTATATGAGGTAGTTGATTTAGAAGGTCTGAGAGTATGCTTCTCACTAATTGTTTTCAACTTTCCCCATTTGTAGGTTATGATTGAATATCGAATGCTTGAAAAGATTTTTTTTTTGTTTTGCTAAATATTTACTAGATTTCTATCCAAGATTCAGAGAGAGCTCCACAATTATAGGGTCTACTCAAATTATAGGAGGCCATATTGCAGTTAGTATGGTTGAGCAGATTTGCAAAATGTTGAGACTTGTATGGCCATTTAGTGTATGTCATTTTCATTTATAATTCATGTCTTTCTTATTTTTAAGTTCTTGACCTTTAAATAGGTATGGCTTATATGGTGGTTAGATGTCAATTTGAAATTTTCTTTCTATTATTTAAGGAGCATAAATATAGTTTTATTTTCACACAATATAATGTTGCACCTATGGACTTCAAATATTTTAGATTGTGCAAACAAATCAACTTTAAGGTACTAAGCTCCCAAACCTTTGTACTTGGGCCTTTAAGAAAAAAATAACTACATCATGTCCACCATGTTCAACTCAATTTGATAAAAGTGTCTACTCATTTCCTTCCACTATTGCTGGTGCACACGCTCAGTTGTCAACATATATAGAACCATGTTCTTTCTGCTACCATACCAGAATTCAGGATAGTGATAAGGAGAGCACAATAATGTATACATATGAGTTAAAAGGTCTCAACACACCACCATAGTCTGGGTTGTGTGTGCTTTAGTGAAATTCATTGTTGGCTGATTTCCTATTTCTATGCCGTGATTTTGACTGTACCTTGATTAGTTACGAAACTTATCGTTCAGACTAGTGGAATTCCAAAAGTATAGCAAAGGATCACACAAAACTCTTTTCTTTATCACTGTTAAACTTTGGGCAAATCAACCTAGACTTGCATTTTTATGGGCAACCATTTTGCTAATATGATGGTTATTTACTAAATCCAAAATTTAGATTGGTCATTTACCAAAACTATAGAAAAAGGGTCTTGGAGAGGGGTGATAGTAAGGAGCCATTTTAATATCAAGGAAAATTTGATAAACAAGTTTATTTTACAAATTTATCCGTGGATAAAACTGTGTACTGGGTTTTGTTCCTAACTTTTCATCTCTTTTTGAAACCCCTCTTCAGGGAATTAATACATGAAGTTCATGTTTTTTTGGATTGCTTCCAATATAACAATATAACAACATTCAATCAATAAAATTGCCAGGGTCAAATGTTAATGCAAGGTAGTCTTAAGAGAAACCTAACCACCATAACATCTTGTAAAACATAAATGTGACTTTTGGAAATTATTTGATTAGTGGAACACTTAGATTCTTGACTCAAGTTATTCAAGGATCATCAAGAGCATTATCAGTCTGCATAATGATATTCAAATATGCAAATATGCAAATGCCAATTGTGAAGTTCAAATTTGATGATGTAGCTATTGATATGGTCTATGCTAGCATTGATCTTCATTGTTGGCATTCTACACTCTAATGAGAAATGATGGTGTTATCATTGATGGCAACCTTTTGGCAACCACCTAACATTCATCTGGTAAAGCCACCAACATGCACCAACACTGGCATAGACATCTACATACACTGGTAGACACTTTATCGACAGTAGCTACAATGCATACCGACACTGCAATCGATAGGGAATAAACTTTTGTTTATTGTATTTAATGTAATTCTTTTGTAAAGACAACATGGCATATTGTAAAAGACTCATATATATGTATGAGATCTTATACGTCATTTTGTGTGAGTAAGAAATATAAGAGAAGGATAGAATAAATCAATGATATATTTTTGTATAAGGAGATATAAGTTGACAGCAAAGGTTTTGGTTATAGAATGAGCTTAAACCGGTACTGAACTTGGCATAGTTGATGCTAATTTGAAGCAGTACATTGTGTTGGCATAATGTGAACTAGCATGAGCCTTATGTAAACTGGCATGAAGACATAATGATATTGTGTGTTGTCATTGATGTCAATATGAGACATAGTGTGAACCGGCACATGAGATAAGTGAAGAAAGAGGTGCCAACATATGTGTGAACCGGTATATGCCAAAGTGAAGTGACACATTTGTTCAAAGTGAACCGGCATGCAGTTATGGGAACCAGCACATGGAAGCACTGTATGACTACCAGTTGGTAAGGCAGCTTCCAATTCGGGGTTTCCGGTTGGAGTATCTCAAGTTTGTGTGACTCAATCGATGATCTTTGTGTGATGAGTTAGCAGTATGATGGAGGATAGATCATGTTGCCACGTAAGCTCTGTGCATGTGAAGGATCTTGCATGAAGAAGACTATTCCTATCTACCTCAGGAATGTGCGAAGTCTATCAAATGGTGATAACGTGTGATGGGTTATCAGCCGCCATGAAAACGGTGGATAATGGACGATGGAGAATGTCTTGAGATTGACTCAAGACTAGTGCATTTAATGCAGTATGTTTCAATGATCAGGATCGAACCATTTGAATTGCTCAGCCTAACAGGTTTAGGGTTTAAGGTTTTTGCTACCGACCTATATGTTCCCTATAAGGTCAATGTTAGGTTTCTGTCTGAAGTTGTTGGCAAAAGTTGTGAGTGTGTATCCAATGAAAGTGATACAAGATTCTTGCTAGACCATAGGAGAGGAGAGATACCTACAAAGTGTATGTGCAAAAGGAAAAGAGGAGCCTAAACGGATCTGTATTAGTATTAAGTGTTGTTAATAGATCATTGTAATACCGATTGATCTCTAACCACTTCAACAGTTGTAAAATCCCCTAACAGGGTATCCTTAACTGGCTTGATTCAAAATCCCTTAAATCGGGTGGTCCTAACCGGCTTGCTATAAATCTTGAAGCTAATGAGTTCTGAGAAGCTAGAGAAGCTTAGGAGATCCTTTCCGCTATTGAGTTCTTAAAATCCTCTAACAAGGTGACCCTACTGGGTTTAACCCTTAACCAGGTATCCCTTAACCAGGTGATCCCTAACAGGATCGATTCCTACCAAAACCTATTGTAATGTTCTTAACTGAATAAGGCTCCTAACAGAGTGGACTTCTAAAGAGTTCAAAAAGCAGTTTGTGGGTATTCATCCCCACCGTGGTTTATCCCAGTTGGGTTTCCATGTGAAAAATATGTGTGTCATGTGAAATGCTTTTGTCTTGTGATGCTAAGTTATTTTATCTGTTATGCACATGAAGGTTCTATGTTTTATGCCTGTCTATAAAACATATTGAACTCACTATTGTGAAGATTTGATGGTTAAGTCTACTAGTTCATGCATGTGAATATTATGAGAATGTGGTATTGAGCTAAGAGAAAAGCTTAGTGAGTGACTGGTTCATGACTGACTGAGCTATACTAGATGTTACCAGTTGCACTCTATTTTACCAGTATCTCTGTTTATCAGTCATTGTGAGTGTTTGCTGACAAACCAGTTTTGGACTATATTTGTGTCTGTACTAATTCACCCTGCCCCCTCTTAGTACCGGTTTGGTACTAGTGGTGCATCATTGAGTAATCACATTGTATTGGATTTTCATAATCCATTTTTTAAGTCAGTGAGAATTCTATCTTGTAAATTGAGCAGTGAGCTCTGGGCAGTTGCCCTTCTTGCATGTGTAGGCCCCTCATTGTAAGTAATATTTATTCATTGGCTAATGAGTGAATATTGTGGGTCACAAATCCCACCAAGGTTTTTCCCACATGGGGTTTCCTCTTTAAACATCTTGTGTTATGGTGTGTTTTCTATGCTTTCTTTATTGTTCTCGTTTACTGCATTAATTCTTATTTACCGGTATACTGTTTTGGAATGCAAAATACTTAATAAGGTTAAATATTTTGTTAACCGGTTAGATACTTATTCACCCGCCCCCTCTCAGTATCTTTGGGACTATCATTAGTCCTAACAATTGGTATCAGAGCTTGGTCCTCTATTTTCAAAACCCTAATAGCTTGAGGAAGATTCTGACACCGGTACATATGGAGAACTTAAGAAAGCAATTGGAAGGAGCTCTTGTAGACTATGATTGAGAGAAGTTGAAGAATATCAAACTTGAAGATGATATAAGGACTACACAAAAATTCATTCAAGGACTTCAAGAGAATCTTACTATTGCTAGAAATAGAAGAAATGAACTTCATGAGAAGATGCAGAGTGATAATGATGAAAACGAAACTCTTAATGAACTTGTGAATAAGATGAGACAAGAAAATAGTACTATGAGGAATGAAATGCAAGATATGACTATGAGATTTTGTTAAGATATTGAAGACAAGAAGAAGAATGAAGATGACTTGAATAGGAGTCTCAATGATTCTGGAAATGAAAATCTAAGACTTAGTCATGAAAATGATATATTAAAAACAGACTTGATTCACATGCAACATGATAAAACTAAACTTTTGAGACAAATGGGAATTCAGGAAAATGAGTTGGCTACTGCCAATCAAAACAAAGAGAAATTCAAGAAAAGTTTAGAAGAACTTGATGATATGTTGAAAAGTCAGAAACCTAATGGAGATACAAATGGACTTGGATTTGAACTTGGAGAAAGTTTTGGTACTACAAGCAATCATGATCATATTAAACCAATAAGACAACCTAATGCTTACAAATTTAATGGGAAATGCTTTAATTGTAACAAGTATGGTTATAGAGAAAATTAGTGCATATCTAGAAACAATTAGAACATTAATGCACGCACCGATCAATGTTCCAAATGCAACAAAGTTGGTCATAATTCAAAAAACTATAGAATGAATGTGAGATGTTATGTTTGTGGAAGATTTGGGCACTTATCTAATCAATGGAGAACACAAACCGACATAGGATATGGAAAGGCTATTCAAAAGAATAATGTGACTTATTATGCTTGTAACAAAATTGGACATATTGCAAAATTTTGTAGAAGCAAGACTTCACTGGCAAATAATAAAGGACCCAATTTGAAAGGCAAAGAAAAGGTTGATGAGGTAAAGCAAGAATTTTCAAAACAATGGATTAGAAAGACAAAACAAAATGTTGATGAGACTATTCCTTCACCGATAGAATAGAGTATTACTCCACTAGTAGGAAATTATTCATGCAACTGAGAAGTAACCCTTAGGGGTATTGCAACAAATTGAATATCATGCAGTTTATCCTCAGTCGATGGTGAGAAGATAGATTTCTTCTTTACCGGAAGATATGTTAAGTTTTCACTTGACCGGTGAGTATTTAATGTGGTTGTTGAAAGAAATTTCATTACAAATCATTGGTTTTCCTTCACTTTTGATTCACCGAGCATTCAAATTAGCAGAGAGCACAAAATCTGAGCAAAGGCATGCAAGGCGAAGGTGTGAAGCAATTCCTTTCAAGCATTCAAACATTATCAGGTAGCTTAAGGTATTTTTCAAATGGCTTCCTCTTCTGCTCCCGAATTTATTGGAAACCCTACTGTTGTGGAAAATATAAAACGCCCTAGGCTCGTATTTAAAATTATTCTCGAGATAGCTAAGCAAGATGATTCCATAGATACATTTTCAAAGATTCCTAAAGGTGTAGCTTATGTTGAAGACCCTAGGATATATATTCATTGCAATATTGAAGAATTAGGTTATGAGGAAGTGTTAAAGATGTTTAAAACCATAATTTGTGATGAAAATGGCAATGTCAAACCTGAGCACAAGGTTATTGAGACTTTAGATTTTGTGGAAATCTTGAACATCGCTAAATTTCTGGAGGAAGTTGTGAGAATTGTCCTAAGTAGGGAACATGGAGAATTTCTTTGGTTAGATTCAGTCTACAAATTCACCCAACAAGCAATTAGGGCAGTGACAGGTCTACCCTCAACCGATAGCAAACCAGACAAAAATAAGAAGGTTCTTAATAACAAAGTCATCACCTTAACCGGAGCAACATCAAATAGTAGATCTCTGAGAGTGGATGACATCAAGGACATCAATGTAAGATTCATAAATATGATTTTAGGCTATAAGACTACACATGCAAACAAACTTAATTCAATTTCTAGACTTTGCATTAATAGTTCTTATGAAATGGTAAACAATAATGCAAAAATAGATGTGTGTGAATGGCTGAAGGATGAACTAATTGATAACTTGAAGAAGATAAAAGGTGATAAGAAAGGGACATTTTATTTTGGCAATCTCTTAATATACCTAATGTTGTATTTCACAAAGGAAATCCCTAGTATTGGACAAAAAGACTTTGGATATGACACACTGGTAGGCAAACAATTGCAAGAAGCTTTCACTGGCATGGGTACTACTAAGGAAAACAACATAACTAAATATTTCAAAGCTTTCCAAACCAAAATGAAAACTAGAGAGAGACTACCATAGAGTGTAGTAGATAAATATGATAAGGAAATTTGTTTTGTAATTAAGAAAGATGAAACATGGATGGAAGTTGTATTACCTAGAACTGTATGGGTAACAAAAATGGGTTATGAGGTAGATATCAACATTGTTGAAACTTATGCAAAAAATTTATTAGATGCACATAGAAAACCATCAGAAGAAGCTTTTGGTAGTGCTGAAACAATTGAGAGTGGTGTACAAACAATGAAGCAAAGGAAGAGAAGAGAAAAGTATATAAGAGATGCTTCTAAACAGATAAAGGAAATAAAAGAAAATGTTATGAACCTTACTGGTATAAAGGAAAGTGAACTAGAAGGACTGCAACCGGAGGCACACATTTCACTAGTTGGCACATCATATGACACTGAGATACTTGTGAAATTCAAGAGAGTTGATAGGAAGAGAAAACCCTCACCGGTACCCTCTCCTCCACCCAAGAAAAGAAGAACTTTGAGAAAGAAACAACAAGCAGTAAGGAAACCAACAAAGAAACTTACACCCAAGAAGAAACAGAAACAGGTTATACCACCATTGGATAATTTAATGAATGAAATCACTGATGATGGTAACTTGGCAAATGTGAGAAAATTGTATAACACATTAACAAATTCAGAAAATAAAAGTATTGAAAATAGTATAATTCTACATCTAGACACATAGAAGAAAGTGTTAATTGAAGTTGTAGATGATTTACCAAATGATTTGTATAGAAGGTTAGATGCAAAGAGGGTTGCAGTAATGGAGTTGGACGAGAAACTTAAAGTTGAAAAAATTATAGTTGTACATCCAGTTAACTCTAAAGAGGAAATTATGACTTAATTTGTGAGGCCAATAGATCAGTTTTTGCTAGTGGTCACTGACAAGTGAGTTTGATGGCTGGTAGAGTTAATGAAATTGCAAAGGAAATGACTGATAAATGGGATATCTTTTTTGTAGAAAAATAAAAACAAGAGGAATTGAACAGGTTGAAGAAAAAATTTAAGGTATATCAGAAGGATAAGGACAAAGGGAAAGGTAAAGTTGGTGGAATACCAAACATCAAAATAACTAACAACCTACCACTGCCCTTGGACATTGCACTGGTAAATATTGATGATACATTGACTATTGACAGTGTAGGTATAACACATGATGACACAAACCCTGAATCAGAAATTTTATTCACCATGAATGTTGATACTCAGGAAGTGAACATTTTTGTGGATAAGGACAGCACAGAGGTACAAAATAATATTCCTAATAGTGGAAACATTGCTGAGAAACCGACAATGAATGTTGAGGTCGAAAAGAAAACAGAGCAAATAGAGCATACACTACAAACATAACAACCATTGGACACTGGAATGAATACTAGTAGTATAGATGCTCAAACTGAGAAACCTATAGAAATAGAGATACTGATAGGTGAGAACACAAAGAAACCAACAAAGAAATTGATAGAGGCACAAGTACATATTGAGATAGTGAAACCGATAATCACTGAGAAACCCAAACCATTGCTAGTAGAAATGCAAACTCAGACTGATCCACTAGAGGTTGATGCAAGAAAATTGGTAACTAAAGTTGAAAGCACTGAAGTGATTAAGGCAGTCAGTCAGACATCTGGTACTTCTTTAAGTGAATTTAGGCCTACCAATGTGACAGAGGTACTCTTGGACTCTATCAAGAAGATAATTGGCTGTAATGCATTGGCATATAAAGCAATTGATGATAGAATACCTATTCTTAAGATGATTGCACCAAAATGTAATATAGATCATGTAAAGGATTCTTTAAGTCAGTTGGACACATTGTCTAAATTTATTGTTGGAAATGTAATAACAATTGATAAGGTGAATGAAGATACATTCAAAGAGAAAATGAAAAAATAAAAGGAGAAATTCTTTGAGGATACAATAAAGAAGTGCACTGAACATATTAACACACTTTTACTAGCACTAAATACAACAATTTTGGAGTATAAGGAACTGTACAGAGAAACGTGCAAGCCACATCTATTGACAAAGGACATTGAAAAGGAAATAAGAAGAGTACAGAAGGAGATATATGATATAGCTGATAACTTTATTGGTTCATCCAAACCTATATCAGTTATTGAGCAAGAAATAGGAGAATTTGACGAAAAGTTGGAGAAGTTTGAGAAAGAAAAAGAAAGGATCAAAGAAAATGCCAGAGAGCTTAAGCATAAACTTAGTCCTAAATTGGATAACCTCATCTCTCTGAGAAATGAGATCTCTAAGGTATTAATTCAAGGGGAAAAATCACCGGAGGAGCACATGTATCATCTCACTTGCATGATCCAATGAACTGAGCCAACCATGAATGACAACAATAGATTCATGCAGAGTTTAAACTTGGTTTTGGCAGATATATTTCAGATTGTAACCAACCAGTTACAAACCTTAAGGTGAAATTTTGCACTCATTTGACAATTTTTGACAACCTTTGTCATTGATGTCAAAGGGGGAGTACTAGATAGAGAAAAATGATCATTCAAAGGAAATCATCTACTCAGGGGGAGCACATATTTTTGATAAATTTTTGAACTTCATCTTTTGGAACGGTTTTGGATTTTTCTCATGAGTGTTGCCATCAATGCAAAAGGTGGAGTTTGTTGGCATTCTACACTCTAATGATAAATGATGGTGTTGTCATTGATGGAAACTACCCGACATTCATTTGGTAAAGCCATCGGTAGGCACCAGCACTGGTATAGACATCTACATACACCGACATATACTTCACCAACAATGGCTACAATGCATACCGACACTCCAGCGGACAGGGAATAAACTTTTGTTTATTGTATTTAATGTAATTATCTTTTGCAAAGCTGACATGGCATATTGTAAAAGACTCATATATATGTATGAGATCTTATAGGTCATTTTGTGTGAGTAATAAATATAAGAGAAGGATAGCATAAATGAATGATATTTTTTTTGTATAAGGAGATATAAGTTGACAACAAAGGTTTTGGTTATAGAATGAGCTTAAAATGGTACTGAACCTAGCATAGTTGATGCAGATTTGAAGTAGTACATTGTATTAGATTTTCATAATTCATTTTGTAATTTAGTGAGACTTTTATCTTGTAAATTGAGTAGTGAGCTCTAGGCAATTGGCCTTCCTGCACATGCAAGCCCCTCATTGTAAGTAATATTTATTCATTGGCTAGTGAGTGAATATTGTGGGTCAAAAATCCCACCAAGGTTTTTTCCCACACCGGGTTTCCTCGTTAAACATCTTGTGTTATGGTGTGTTTTCTATGTTGTCTATATTGTTCAATCTTTATTGCATTAATTATTATTTACTGTTACATTGTTTTGGAATGCAAAATACTTAATAAGGTTAAATATTATGTTAACCAGTTAGATATTGATTCACCCCCCCCCCCCACCCCTCTCAGTATCTTTGGGACTATCATTAATCCTAACATTTGTAACATCCTATAGGTAACAAATACTCTTTAGTAATGCCTTAAGTTTGATTTAGTGTACTTGCAAAAAAAAGTGTATTTTGGATTAGAAAATGATGTTAAGCATCAATGGATACAAAAATATAGAAGTGATTAAATAGATGGTCAAATCAAAACATGGAGGTCAAAGTGATACTTTTAAAAGCTCTACATGTTGTAGTATTCCTGAACTCTTATCACTAAATTGTTAATGATAGATCATTGAGTTCACAATATGGATTTAAAACTATACACAATTAATTTTTTTGATGAATAGGCCTTCTCTATTAGGAAAAAATATTAAAGTACATATTCACAAAAAAAGGTTGGGGGATACAAGATCACACTACGAGAGTCACATAGCCAGAAGCCGAAGTCAAAAAACAAAGCTATTCAACAAAAAACTTCCTCAAGTAGCCAAAGTAGAGGTAGTCGGTGGAGGAGGATTTGGATCATCCTTTTTGCCCCATACATCATCGAGGTTAGCAGTCGGGTGTAAGGCCTTCCCCAGACCTAGCTTTGATTAACTTAGTTGACCATGTTTGACCCTATTAATAAATGCTTTATAATTCAATAGAATGGACTGTGTTAGACAGATAGATTGGTGAGAAAAGTAATTGAACCAAGTTATAGAGTTATTGCACCTAGTGGTGTACATTTTGATGTGTTATGAATTTGAAATCCTAAAAGATCCATTGATTAGATAATCTTGATTTAACGTATGTCAACTATTTCTAGATGTAGAACTTATATGATTCCATGATTGGATAACATTGATGAATGTTGATGCTTCATTTATATGCTTTATGATATAGAACTCTATATGATCCTAGAATAGGATAAATTGGAGATGATGTATGTCATTATTGGATTTGTAGGACTTTATTATGATAATAGAATTAAGATGTCAGTGTTATGTGTGGACCAAAATTACAAGAATTATGATAATTGCTTATGTGGATTTAATTGGATATGAGATATATTGAGTTGTTCAAATGAAAATTGTATGCGAAGTGCCTGATGTGTATTCTAATTCATGTGTTTAATATTATACGAGGTTATTGGAAATTACTAATGTGTATTTGTGTGGCGCAGGAAAAGATACCCATGTGACCATGGAAATATTATAGAGAACCAAACCTAGACCTATGTATGTTCGTAAAGCCAGGGTTTGTCTATTTGGAGAGACAACACCCTATTTGTATTGTATTTTATTCATAATAGTAAATGATGCATGTGTGTTAAGTGTTATTTAATTGATTTATGTAAAATCCACAAGAGACGATTTCATGTATAAATTTGTAAAAGTATTTTTTTTGTGTCACTTGACACGTGTGGATTTATGTTTGAATTTTTAAATTTGTCTCTTGGTAGGAATCATTTAACTATAGCTTTTTCAATTAATGTGATGTGATTTCCATAAATGCCTTGGGTAAAGAATCTTGGGATGGTCAACATAGGTTTGACCCGAAAATAAACTTCAGAGGGGTTAAAAAAGGGTTAAATGGACACCTAGGGATAGTTTAATAGGGTTTCCTAAAACCCATAAGGTATATCCAAGGGTTAGGGGTAATTTTAGGCAAGTTTCTACTCCCATGTGACCTTTTAGACACCCTAAAAAGTGACTTTTCTAAGTTGTGCGAAAATTGAAATTAGAAGACTTGAACTAAGTTGCAAACCTTCCTTTTCGAATGAGAGTTCCCTTTCCCATTTTACCTTACCTTCCTTTTTAGTTTTTAGAAAATTTAGAGAACTCTCACAACGAGCTTCTTAAGCAAGAATTAGAAAATTTGTGGGTAATCACCCACTCTCCATTTTTGGAGACAAAGGAATTTTGAAAAGAAAAAGATAGATTTTTGGATTGAGAAATTGGCTAAGGGTAGAAAGAGAAGAACCATAGAATTGGGCTGCTCATCCTCAATAAAAATAGCATGCCTTTGGGCAGTTTAAGGTTGGTTGTATTTTTTCTTATAATGATTTCTTATTGCATGTGTTTTGGAAGAAATGTTTGTGTAAAAGACTAGTTTTTCGTACATGTATTTCTTGGAAATTTATTTGGTATTTTGTGTTTATGCAATGTAAGTGTTTTGGGAGTAATCAAGACCTCCTACTCTTGGGAGAGAGGAGAAATCTTGTGGGTGGTAGAAGTGTCAGCCCTCGAGTGAGAGACTCTTGTTATGAGAGTGATCACAAGGGAATTTATGTGACCCTTGTTGCATGGCTTGTTTATGCATTGGGGGTCATAAGGAGGGAAATAAGGCATGAATGCCTTAGGGGGCATAAGGAATGTGGAGTTGTTATACTTGATGTATTTGGTTTGCCATGAGGTGGCTGTATGTTTTGGTTTGCCATGAGGTGGCTATATGTTTTACCATACTTGCAGTCTCCTCATGGTACTTGGTCCGCTACCACCCTTGAAAAGGACATCACAATGAGTAGTGTAGTGTAGCTGGGGTTGGGAATTGTGTTTGAGTTTGTGTGTATTCTATCTTTTTGTGTTTGCATATTTGTTACCTGTCTAGGGCTTGGTTCTCCGAGCTCGGGGGTGGCTACCAGTTAGCCTAGGTTGGGAGGTGAGCTCTCCATGGTCATAGCTTTGATTTAAAATGCAAGAATGTCGGAAGAAAAGAATAGGACAAGTGGAAGGTTGCAGGAGTTATTTGTTGCAAGAAATTATTTGTAAATGTAATTATTATTTGAAAAAGTCCTCATTCATTGAAATGAGAGGCTATTTGTAAAATAGAAATGAAGACTTTGAAATATGTTATTTGTTATTTAGATGTAGAAAATATCATGTTATTTTGCTGAAAAGATAAATGGATTATTTCTAAGTTCTAGTCCTAAAGTTGAGGTTAAAAATGAGTTAAATTTATTCTTCTATTTAATTGAAAAGAAATGCATTTGATTTGCATGCATCAGTTCACAGAAATATAAAAGTCATTTTTATTTAATTCTGTGGTTTCATTTTTTAATCTACGATTTTGTCTTTTATTTTATTTACAAAAAATATGAGATTTAGTTGTTGTTAGATTTTATTAAAGTTGCTATCTAAATAGTTACTGTAGAAATTGCAGAATCTGTAAATTTAATTATTGCAGAAACTGAAAATCTTAATCTAATTTAGTTTTAATTAGATAAAATCTATAGAACAGATGACATGAAATAATTAAGATCCTTGAGTGTTGTTTTTATGTGATTTAATTTTGCCTTTTACGTCATTTTTGCTGAAAGAAAATCAATAACTAAATAACCTATCTATTTCCTTTTAGCAACTAAGATTTTGATAAAAGGGAAAATAAACACAATTGATTTAATCTCAATATAGCATCAAAACTGTTAAATAAGCTATAGATTAAAAGCACCTACATATTTATTGTATAAAAAAATTGATACTCTAGTTATAACATGCATTTATTTTGAAAATAAACATATATATACAATTTTATATATATATATATATATATTTAACAAATTTGCATACCTATGCCTATGAGTACAGGAATTCATTCTTAGAAATAAACAAAACACACTTATTTATAGGTTTATATATATATACATAAGTATTAAACATATATATATATATATATATATATATATATAATACCTTTTAAAAATATATATATATAAACAAATTGGTTTTTTTTTTTTTTTTAAAATTAAATAAAAAAAATGGGTTTATGCCTTGGCCGAGCCCACTGTGCTTTGCACAGGGGTCGGCAGTGCCTCCCCACTATGCATTGCACAGTGGTCAGCGGGGCTGAGCCCACTGTGTATTGCATAGTGAGAGGCGTCGGCCACGCTGTCCGCCTTCGAACTACTTCCCTCCTCTACCATGGCCGCCGCCTGGGGGTTTTCAATGCGACCCTGCTAAAAAAAATGTTAAACAAAAAAAAAATCTGCCATGGCCGCCGCCTCCATTAGCCATTCAGCCCTACACAAAAAAAAAAAAAAAAAAGGGGAAAGAAAAATACGAAACCCTAACCCGGTATGGGTTAGGGTATTCGAGAATGGTAAAGGCCTTAAGGAATGGGAATTAAATTGAATAAGGTATTTTTATAATAGTTAACTTAGGGTTCATGGTAGTTGATAATAGGGTATGTTTCTTTGAAATAAAGAAATTAGGGTCCCAGTATTATTTGAATATACTTTAGTTAAGTTATTGGGACCTTTACATTTAAGAAATGAATAATATTTCCATATAGATATGAGTTTTGAATAAAAAGGAAAATAAGTAGTTTAAATCATGGAAGTATAAATCGACTATAATGTAGATGTATATTTAAAACATTCATATGTTATAGATGATTAACATTTTAATATAATAACTAGGGCAAATTATAGATTAAACATTTTATTAGGTGTTTAAAATTTATATATGTTTTATATAAACATATGGACTTGTAAATATACGATTAATGTTTTAAATTACAAATATCCTTTAGAGTTAATCTTTTAAGGATTTTAATGAATAAAGAAATGGATTTTTCTACAACATTATTATTACCATAATTGGGTAGATGTATTTGAGAAGTTTAATTAATCATATTTAAAGCAAGAGGGAATATAAATATTGAACATGAAGAAATAAATAGTTGTTGGTTGGAAGAAGTAATATATAAGAATTTTGATTAAAATATAAATTACTTTTTAGAGATCTAAATGTTTTCCTTTACAACTAAATGGAATGACTTAATATAGTTTAATAAATAATTAAATTAAGAGGATATTGTAGTGGCGTAAAATAATTCCTCTATGTTAAAATTTATGTACTAAGTCTTACCAACCTTGTTAACCCAAGTGGATACGTTTACCAGACAATATAATTATCACAATGATGTTGGCACTCTAATTGTATTGGCTCATTTAGATAATATTAAAGCAATGGAAATGAAAAGAACTTTGAGTGAATTTATTATTACTCTTATAATATTGATTAGTTCCACTTAATAGTAGGAAAGTATCATAATTGTTATGTTAGTGTTTATTATCAATAAAGGAATCCATTTGGAACAACTTGTTAAGTTATCACATCAATTTAAGCAATGGTTACATGTAATCAATTTTTTGGTTGTGTTTTACCTAAAAGTTTGGGCATGACATCAGGTCTGTAATGGACCACCCATCTTTAGGATCTTTTTCAACTTCTCCTTCTTCCTATCTGGAAGGTGAAATAACCAAAGCCAGGTGGGGAAACTTGGAGGTGGTGGGAGAAGGCCACCTAGATCCATCACAAATAAGAGGAGCCAAAGTCACAGGAGCACCAAAAGGCCACCGCGAGGCAGAGCCATGATGTAGAGGAGAAGTCGAGCATCACCTCCATGCAATGTCTCTCTCACTAGAGGAGCGGCGAGGAGCCTGGTACCATATAGTTTGAGAGCGGCGGGAGAAGGAACTACGACCATGAACACGACCACGGGGCAGAGTGCGGTCGACAGAGAGAATCTAACAACACTCTAGCAACCACACAAGGGGTGTTGCCCCAGTGCTAGAGGAGCTCTTCTAAGTGGCCCACCTCTAGAGCCACTTTATCAGCTTGTACCTTTATCTACATTAATACATTATTACAAATGCAAGATTTAACATAAAGCAAGACATTAATATCCAAAGAGCAGTGAGTAAAAAGAACTGCATTTCTATCCTTCGAAAGAGTGAATAGCATCTCCATTTTGAAAGCATGCCATATCTAGGAAAATTTGAAGGGGATTCTAGGTGAATCATCCAGAAGAGCCATATGCCAAGAAAAGGGCTCAGGATGAAAGAAATCATGGATCTAGCTCCAGTACTGTTGAGCTCTTCTACAGAACAAAAAAATATGCATAAAAGTTTTTTGGTGACCACAAAAAGGGCGTCGGGGATCAGGAAACCCCAAATGCCTAAGTCTGGAACCCAAAGGCAACCCTTGAAAAAGCACACACCAAGAAAAGTGTGCAATCTTGGGTTCAATGGTGGTCGACCAGAAAGCAAGAAACTTGAGTCTCAGGGAATTCTAAGAAGACTACAAGTGCCACCGTTGGTTGAGAAAATGGACCATAGGCAAATGGGGAACTAGCAAAAGATAACTCATTCTAGGTTTGTAGCTAGTGAAAGGAGTCCAAGGATACCACTTCCAATATTTCCACCAAGGTTTGATAGATTGAATGCCAAGCTTATGTAACAAATGTGAGGGTAAGGCTGAGAGCAAAAGGTCATAACTTTGTCGATCTAGTCGAGATAAATGAAACTGGACCTGGAGGTCATCCCATGATTAGAAGCTCATAGAAGCTCTAGAAATTACATCCTTAGGTGTTCTAATGTCACGTGTGTGAAAACGTAGAGCACTAACACCCTAGATTTTGGCTAGTGGTAACCCTTGCGCCTAAAAAAGAGGTGACTACCAAAGGTTCTGTTGATTCATGGAGATCCCGTCATGAAAACCATCACCCACCTGCCCATCGAAGCCAGGGCTTAATAGTATCCTAGGCATGCCAGATGCTTTTAACAACAAAAGTACCCTGGATCTGAACGGGGTCTTTCATAATTAGAAGGGTTTAAAAACCAATCCCCTTCCAAGCCAGTGCCCTATTGGTAATCCAGAAGAAATGCAATGTCAAAGAAGGATTTTCTAGGCCTCATCACTAGATAAGGCTCTAGCCCTTGTTTTTGGGTAGAAATAAGACTGAGCCCTCTAGATTCCTTTGGAAGACAACAATACTCCCAAGCGACCCTATGGAAACCTTTATGGTCAGACCTAGAGGCCCAAAGAAAAGAATGCTAAAGTATTTACAACTTCATGTAAGAGGCCTTAGAAGGAGCCCAACATGAGGAGTAATAGACATGGGTGGCAACCAAAACCTTAGAATAAATTTGGAATTTATCAACCAAAGAGAGACTTGGTAATCCAATATGCCAACTTTCTCTCAATCCTAGCTAAAACAACATTCCAAAGATCCATAGGCAAAGCTTGAAAGGCAAAGGGAATGCCTAGAAAGTGAAAAATTTTGCCATGATGAAGCCATTTCTAGTCATATTAAATAATCCAAGGTGGGGTGGGAAGAAAAGACTGCCTATAACATAGCATCTTGTGCCATTGAATGGCTAAACCAGAAGCCAAGAAAAAGGTGTCCAAATATTGAAGAGCGGCCTATAAGTTGTCTTCTTCCTCAATGAGAGTGAGGAAGGAATCATCCGCAAAATGGTCATTGACAAGTTGAGATGGTGACTCGGGTAGGGAGATATGACATACACACCCAGTAGAGATAGAATTAGCAAGTAAGTAACCACACCCTTCCACCGCAAGAACATATAAAAAAGGAGCCAGAGGACATCCTTGGCAAATGGATCTGAAAAAGGCCAAAAGCCTCAGACCATCAACAATTAATGGTGATATAGGATGAGGCATCTTCGAATAACATATGGACAAATTGAATGAATTTGGGAGCGAAGCTAAGGGCTTTGAGCATAGCCAAGATAAATGGCTACTCAATGTGATCATACACCTTAGCAAAGTCTATATTAAGAAATATTTACAATTGTTTAGAGCATCTGGCCTAGTCCATCCCTTCCCAAGAAACAATAATATTATTCAAAATAAACCTGGACTTGATAAATCTAGTCTACTCTGGACGAACAATAAGAGGAAGAAGATGATGAATCTTGAGAGCTAAGGCTTTGGTGATGATCTTGTAAGAGATATTGAGCAAGGTAATAGGCCTCCAATTGCAAATATCCTCTGAGTCCCCAACCTTAGGGATAAATTTGATATTACCTTAGTTAAGAATCACTCCCAGGGATTGGGAATGAAAAGCTTCAAGGTAGACCTTATGGAGGTTAGGACCAACACAAGGCCAAAAGGCTTTGTAGAATTCGTAGGGGAAGCCATCACACCCAGAGGATTTATCATCCACCATAGAAAAAATGGCTTCCTTGAGATCATTAATGGTCAGTAAGAGATCACAGAAAGTTTGCTTAGAATTAGAGAGTCATTTGGGAACAATAGATAAGAAATATTGCAAAGCTTGGGCTCTAGCCAAAGAGTTTCCTTACGTTGTGAACACCTTCTCATAATGATGGACAAAAGCTTGTAGAATATCAGGCAGCTCAGTGAGAACAACCTACCCCTCTTTGATTTTCTTGATCCCTATAGAGGTATGATGGGCGTGCAGAGTCAAGAAAAATTCCTTGGAGGCCCTATCACCCACCTTGAGGCAATCTAACCTAGCTTTGATTTGACCACCTTTGGAAAAATAGCTATCTGCAACTTGTTTCTAATGGTGGAGTTGGACTAATCATAGTTGTAGGTTAGAATCAAAAGGATTCAAGGCCAGAGCTTATGTGCCAACACAAAGATCCTTTGTGGTCACATCATACGACCACCTATGGTACATGGCAAGATGTCTACTATAAATGTGTAGAAACCTTGCAGAGTGGGTAATGGCGTCATTCCACCATGCAATCCAACTAGTGTGATGATGAGGCCTTGGCTCTAAATTCAAAACCCTTTGAATGTGGGCCATTGTGGTTTGATGATGCAGGAGAGATGTGTTGAGGTAGAACTGCGTCTTGGAAGGACATTACCTAGCTAGTTTCCATTCAAGGGAAATGATCGAAAATTGTCACATCAACAAGAGGAGTGATGAGCAGATCTTGATCTTCATAAAAAGAAAAAAAAGATTACACAGTTATCATAGCATGATCAAGCCTTATAAGAATTCTATTAGAGCCATCTCTAAAACTAGACCAAGAGTGCCAAACCCCACCAAGGTGGCGATGGTTAGTGTTGGGGTTGAAAAGACCCAACTTATTAAGAATATAATATCAGGCTTCCCTCTCACCAACTGTCTAGTGAAAAGGTAAAATTTTATCCTTATCAGTCACCACCTCAACCATATTGAAGTCCCCACACATAACCCAAGTTGCAGGTGGCAGATTGTTAGCAATCTAGAACCATAGGTGTGATCTATCAACCACATCATTGGGAGCATAAACATTAATGATCCCAATGGAATGATTATCAATTGATAGTGGAACCCATACAGTGCGCTACACGGGATCAAAACCGTGAGAAATAATTGTAGAGAGCCAATGAGGAGAAATGAGTGTAGAAACTCCACCCCAAACAACTTCATGTGGGGAGGAAAAAATAAGGCTATCCGACCAGATAACACTGCATGCAATAGTGAGCATGAAACCAACAATTTTGACTTCCTGAAGGCATAGAACATCCAAGCCTACAACACGTTGACGAACATCTTGAACATAATACTTTCTAGTGAGGTCTTTGAGACCTCAAATGTTCCATGATATGTAATTCATAAAAAAACTTTCATATCATCCTCATCCCCAAGGGAGGAGAAGCTATTGTGCAACAAATTTGAACTAAGATCAGGAAAAGAGTCCCCACCAAAAATAACTCATCATTTTTTCTGAACCACCATCTGCAATCTCAACACACCTAGAAGGGTCGTGAGGATGATGCAGAGAGTGTGGAACAAAAATTATAGATGCAACTTGAGGAATGCGCAACCAAGAGGGTCGAGCAATGCCCTCAGAAGATTCCTTCCCCTACTAGTCAGGGTTTGAAACCAAAGTGAGTGACGTAGAGACCACCTAGGTAAACAGTGTCTACATAGGAGGTTTTGTCATGGGCTAGGAACTAGAGTCAATGAGAGTGTTTTGGGCGGAAGCGACATAGTTTTTTCTTTTGTGAACTACAATGGTCAATTCATCCTTCTTAGCTCCCTCCACAGGTCGAGAGTCGGACTCCTTAACAGGGGATTTAATTTTTAGAATAGCCAAGGGACAATCTTGGATCTTGTGTTCCTCTGACTGGCATTGATAACAAGTTTTGGGAAAGTTCAAATAAAGAACCTTCTAGGTGAAGGTATTGCCTCCCACTTGGATATCAACAGTTTCTTTCAAGTTGCATGAAAGGTTGATCTCAATGCAAACCCTCTTTTGAGGGTGAGCGTTAAAAAAATAGTTTGGCTCAAGGCAAATAATTTTGCCAACAAATTGAGCAATGGTTTGCATGAAAGGCCAAAAAGGAAAAGGAAGACCAGGGAACTCAACCCAGACTGAGACTCACAACTTTTTGTCATCTGAGATAGAAAAGTCATGAGACTAGAGCTGAAAAACTAGGAGGGAAGACTGAATGGTCCATGGCCCATGAGAGAGGATAGCCTCAACATGGAAAGGGTTCGAAAAGAAAAACAAAAAGAAACCCTTCGTGAGACTTTGGATGCCATCAAGCTAGAGTCCATGAGGAGAACAAGGTTTGGTGACCCAATCACAAAGCATGATTTCAGGAGGGATCCTACCCACAAAATAGCCTATCAAAGTGCATTTTTCAAGCCACTCACAGGCATTATCAAAATATGGAATAGGAAACACAACATTAGGTGAGCACATACCTCATGAAACACTTTCTGAACAAATTTGCGAGGGCTCTTATTTTGGGGAGCCATGAGGGTCTGTCCCAACAACTCCAACACCAACATCAACCATTGAGCTAAAGTTGGTCAGAGCCATAATAAACACAAAAATACCATAGTAAAAACAGTCTGAAGCAAGCAATATGTAATACACAACCTCAAACACTAGCAGAGCTCATTCTCCCATCCTAAGTAAGCAATTTTCAAAACTCTATGGAAAATTAATTTCAAAACAAAATTGTGGAAAACTAATATCAAAATACAACATGAAATAAGTCAGTCGTCATCAAGCCACATCCAATTAAAATGAGTTATGCATATGAAGAAGTTCTAAATATAAGTAATTGGGAAAATGCACTTAAAATTATACAAATCCATATACAGACCAAAGAGAGATTATCTCTTAGAGATTTTTTAGGTATATGAAGCCAAATGTTAGAACCATCTAACCTACAAGATTTACATTATATGAAGAAAAAAAAGCTTTGAAGTTTCAGATGCAATAAGAAAAGATAGATAGATGGAAAGAGAAAATTTAGCTCATACACTTGAAATGAATACAAACTACACTGACCTGATCAATTGAGATGAGAAGAAAATATAGCAAAACTCAAGGTTTAGCAAATTTGTTCTATCCATGTTTTCATGGATTGAGGTCCACATCTATGTTTTGCATACACGTCTACTAAGCCACTAGCTACTATAATATCTAACAAAAACCTTTAACCTCTACCGATCCACTAACAACTATAACATCCAGCAAAAACTATGATTAACCAAAAATAAACAAAAGAAAAATTGTTCTCACACAATCTTGATCAAACAAAAAGAAAATTGTTCTACCACTTTTTTGGCTGGAACTTCATTGTTCCTAGAACTCTTGTTTTATATATATACATATATATCTACATATATATATATATATATATATATATATATACATACATATATATATATATATATACATATACATATATGTATACATATACATATATGTATATGTATACATATATATATACATATATATATATACACATATGTATATATATATATGTATACATATACATATATATACATATATACATACATATGTATATATATATATATATATATATATGTATGCATATATATATATGTATATATGTATATATATATACATATATACATGTATATACATATATATATCCTTTTAGGATATTATGATACACTATGATGTCAATTCCTTCAGTGGTTGTACTAAAAAATATTATGAGCCCACTAGTTTTAAAGTACAAAGAGATAATATAACACCTTAGTATAAATGTGTTTTGTTTTTAATATATATTAACTTTTTAAAATTATGTTATAAAGTTGGTGTCAACTAGGTAGGTATTGAGTAAGAAAAAGTATCTATCCTTCATACCCACATTCATTGGTGTTATTGGCTTTTCCTTCAATACTTGGATCTGTATAGGATGAAATGGCTAGTATCCTCTTTTAGGCTACAAACTTTTGTATTATCTTTTAGGCTACAGAATTTTCAACTCCAATTAATAGCTAAAGAAAACCCAATCATTACATAGTCAATAATCTCATAAAGATGGCAAACATGTGCAAATATCAATCTATAAACAGTTTGAAAAACTTGACTATTTAGATCCAAAGTTAAAGCCTAGTGTCCCAAGAATTTGTATATGAGAATTGAAGGAAAGTCTAGCAAAATTCCACTTCTTAGAATCCATTCATGATCTTAGAACCCTTAACAACCCCAAGAATTTTCTACATGTTTTATGCTTTAATTTTAAGCAAATTCTTACTTCACATACTCTATTTTAGATTGTTCAAGTGGAAGCTTGCTCAGGGATACCATTTTGAGGAAAAATAAATAACACATATTATTATGATTTAAAGTTCAAGCCATGTATGATTAAAACAAGCCCCATATAGAGAAATTCTACTCAACCCTCCTTTCAAAGAATTCTGTCAATGTTATACATCTCGCACAAGGTTATTTTTACCCTAGTTTAATACCACCCACTATTGCAACTTCCCATTTACAATTTTCTCATACTAATTATTGTTTAGTAAGTCATTGTATCGTTAGTTGTTTAAATTTTGATGGGTTTGAGATCTTTGCATCTTGTTGCTGAACTCATGCATCTATGTGAAGTTTTTGTGTTTCCTAGTACTTTAAGATTATATGAGGTAGCTGATTGGAAGGTCTGATAGTATGCTTGTCACTAATTGTTTCCAACATTCCCCATTTTTAGGTTATGGTTGAATATCAAATGCTTGAAAAGATTCTTTTGTTTGTTTTGCTAAATATTTACTAGATTTCTATCCAAGATTCAGAGAGCTCCATAGTTCTAGGGTCTACTCAAATTCTAGGAGGCCATATTGCAGTCAGTATGGTTGAGTAGATTTGCAAAATGTTGAGAGTTGTATGGCCATTTATTGTATGTCATTTTCATTTATAATTAATGTCTTTCTTATTTTTAAGTTTTTGACCTTTAAATAGGTATGGCTTATATGGTGGTTAGATGCCAATTTGAAAATTTCTTTCTATTATTTAAGGAGAATAAATATAGTTTTGTTTTCACACAATATAATGTTGCACCTATGGACTTAAAATATTTTAGATTGTACAAATAGATTACTAAGCTCCCAAACCTTTGTACTTGGGCCTTTAAGAAAAAAAGAATTACATCATGTCCATCATGTTCAGCTCAATTTGTTAAAAGTGTCTACTCATTGCCTTCACTATTGCTGGTGCACACCCTTAGTTGTTAACATATATATAACAATGTTCTTTCCGCTGCCATACTAGAATTCGGGATAGTGACAAGGAGAGCACAATAATGTATACATATGAGATAAAAGGTCCCAACACCCCACCATAGTCTGGGTTGTGTGCACTTTAGTGAAATTCATTGTTGGGTGATTTCCTATTTCTAAAGTATAGTAAAGTATCACACAAAACTCTTTTCTTTATCACTGTAAAAATTTGGGCAAATCAACCTAGACTTGCATGTTTCTGGGCAACCTTTTTGCTAATATGATGGTTATTTGTCACAACACTCCCTTATCACTTTTGGATTTAAAATACAATTCTATTATATTTTTGGATAAGCTATTTAAATGATTGAACGAATATTATAAAAGAATAAAATAATAATACACACGCACACACACACATGGAAAATAGACATTATTTTTATTTATCTAATTTCCACTTCCAATTATGACACATATAGTAGGAAGAATAAGAAGCTTCTAGAGGATTCTCCACCACCTTGCATGTAACTCCCCCACTAAGTTTAATCAATTTGCATGAAGTCCAAAATTGGGAAAGAATCTCCTTTTTAATTAAATTTTCTAGATAGTGGAATGGAGGGGAAATTTCCTATAAAATTATATGCAAGTTTCAAAGAAGGGAGTTGATTATGTTTTGAAGAAAATTTCTTAAGTTTTAGAAGTAGATCTTCTTTGGTAGTCTTTTTTTTGGTTGCAGGAATTTTTAAGTTGTTGTTGAAGGATTTCCCTCAAGTTGCAAGGAAGAATCAAAAGGATAACCAGTGGATTCAACATCAAGTTTGATAAACCAGGTTCTCTCCTTGTTATTTCACATTTACTTATGAGGAATTCGTATTATCAATAGTTATAGATCTTCCTTTATATAAAGAAATTCTTTTATTAGATTTTAAATCTTTCATTTGAGGATAAATAATAATGATAATGCTTTCATAGTTATTTATTTATTTTATTTCCCTTAAGAAAATATGCACAAGATCATACTTTTTTGTTTTTTTTCTTTTTCCAAAGATTTTAGCAAAAAGAAAATCATATTCTTTTATTTGTTTAAAATCTCTCTCTTTCTAAGATTAAAATTCTGCCTGTGTGATTTGAATCTTTATTTCTTCCCTTTAATCCATCTCTCTGGTTTTTCGAATGGAATTCTGAATCTCATTCTTAAATCTCTTTGTGATTATTCTAAATCTTTCTATGATTATTAATTAGATAAATCTCCCTGTGAGTTGAACAAAGACCTCTCTGTGAATATTGGTTGAATAAAATCCTCCTGTGAATACTGGAAACGAATACTAGAAATAAACAATTCCCCTGTGAAATCTAGAAATAAACTTCCTCCCTGTGAATGTTGGAATAAGCTCTCTCTCTCTCTCTCTCTCTCTCTCTCTCTCTCTCTCTCTCTCTCTCTCTCTCTCTCTCTCTCTCTCTCTCTCTCTCTTTGTGTGTAAATGTTACCCTCCTATTTATTGTAAAATCAATCTAAAACAATTATTTGATCATTTATTTTATCCATGTTCTTATAAATAAATTCTCTTTTGTTTTTATATATCATTAAGTAAGGGAATATGAAATCATGTATATATATATATATATATATATATATATATATTAAGTTTATTTCAAATGTTAATATATATTAATGTTGCATTATAATTAAATTAAATTTATTTCAAAGGTAAAATATATTAATGTTGCATTATAATTATTTTAAATTTATTTCAAATGTTAAAATAATTTAATGTTGCATATAGCACAGTCTTCGAATGTTGACAGAGGCGTACAGGAGCGACGATTATTATAACCACCAAAGGGGGCAGTGGTACCCCCCACTACCCCTGTGGTCACTATCATGGTAGTGGCCGCAAGGGAGTGGAGGGGCCCACGGTGTCCCCTCAACCCTGTGGGCCTGCGCATGCAGGACTGTAGGGGTGATGGGACCCGTGGTCCCCACTCCCCCTCTATTTATTATTAAACCCGAGCAATTCGCCTTTTTGTTTTATATTTGGTTTTTTTTTTTGATATAAATGTATAAAATGCAAATTAATATATAAATTGCTATTTAGAAATTGTTAGTTATTTAGATATTGATGAATAAATTGCAAATTAGAAATTGTTAAATTTTTTTTCTTTTTTTTTTTCCTTAGTATAAACTTCAAATTATTAAATTTAAATTAGAAAATTTTATAAATATTGGGGATTATTGAGTAGTAAATTCATGATTTATTTTATACTTGTAAATTATTTATGTTATAATTAGAATCATTCGATCTATTAAGACCCATTGGGACACTTAGTTGGCATTAAGCAAATAATTCACATTAATATGATTTGAATCAAATGCCTAAACTTAATCGCTATTTTTGGATTGCTTAATCATACAAATTACTTATAGATTAATTACATTTATTGACATTTTCATGCAAGTACACATGTAATTATTAATATGCAAGTTTCATGATGGTCATTGTTATGCAAGTTATATTTCAAGTAGTTATTTCAATTAATTAAATTTTGCGCGTTCAATTAGTAGTTGTTTTCAAGTATGATGTTTTCATAGCTCGTAGTTAGAAAACTAAATAAAGGAAGACGGAAACCAAAATATAGTTGCGTTCAGTATATACGGTGCCTCTGGGTCATGCTTACAAGTAATGCCATCGTGTTGAACTACTGCACTTAGCACCTAATAAAGTTACATCAACGACATCTATGGCATCGTCCCTATAAATCATCAGGGAGGAATAAGGGACACTTGGAAGTTAAAATCCAAGGGGCGGGTAATCCCTCTTGGACCGATAATCTAATAAGATAATTTTTAAATGATTTTACATCTATTGAGATAAACCATAGTAAATCCCCTTTAGGGTTGGTTAAGTAAAATGCTTTTATGAAATTGATTTTAATCTTGAAGAGATATTGGTGATTGACAATTTGGTTAAGGGTGACGCTCATGATAGGTGTTAGGATGTACTTGTTAGGCCATAAACAATAGGCCATCTTGAGCCTTTGTTTAAGTGTTACCATCGTGGGTAGCAACCACAAAGAAACTATCTAGAACATTGACCCTAGAAAGGGTTGCGTACCCACTAATCAATTTACATCAAACCATAGAGTAGAAAATAGAACTACATACTTTACGCCTTGATCCTGTGCCGAAGCGGGTATGTAGGCAGTCTTGGGATGGAGTTGTCCCTCATACTCAAGCATTTGTGGGTGGGGTCTAGGCTTGGTAAAAGAAAGATTGAGTAAGAATCCTATTTTGAAAGATGAGATAATTAAATTGGAAAAAGTGATTCAATGCATACTCGGAAGGAATCCCGTATGGATTCGCTTGACTTCCCAAGGCTTTAAGCCAAATTTCGAGGTGAAATTCAAGCTTGTATTATGTTGTTTAATTACTCCTAAGGACGGTGACCTCGGTGCACTTCTGTTAGAAGAGTGTAGTACTTAGTGAGTGGCTCAAGACCTGAATGGTCCCAATGATTCTAAGTCTTTGGCTAGAGCACCTCCTATCCTGATTGGATAGATGCCTACCCTATATGGGTAGATGCCTATCCCGTATGGATAAATGCCTAACTCGTATGGCTAGATGCTCATCCTGGATGGATGAATGCCTAATCCAAATGGATGGATGCCCAGAGTATGCAATTGAATCAAACATAATGATTAAATTAAACACACAAAAAAAAAAGAACGGTCAATTTTGTTGAGTTAATTATGGTGGGTTACTACATTATTTACTAAATCCAAAATTCAAATTGGTCATTTAGCAAAACTATAGAAAAAGGGTCTTGGAGAGGGGTGACAGTAAGGATCCATTTTAATATTAGTGAAATTTTGATAAACAAGTTTACCTTATAGATTTATGCATGGATACAACTGTGTATTGGTTTTTGTTCCAAACTTTTCATCTCTTTTTGAAACCCCTCTTGAGGAAATTAATAGATGAAATACATGTGTTTTTGGATTGCTTCCAATATAACAATATAGCAATATTCAATCAGTAAAATTAATAGGGTCAATTGTTAGTCCAAGGTAGCCTTCTAACAAACCTAACCAACATAACATCTTGTAATGCATAAATGTGACTTTTGAAATTATTTGATTAATGGAACACTAAGATTCTTGACTCAAGTCATTCAGGGATCATCAAGGCCATGATCACTCTGTAGAATGATATGCAAATATGCAAATATGCAAATGCCAATTGTGAAGTTCAAATTTGATGATGTAGCTATTGATATGGTCTATGCCAGCATTGGTCTTCATAACATCCTACAGGTAACAAATACTCTTTAGTAATGCATTAAGTTTGATTTAGTGTATTTGTAGAAAAAGAGTATTTTGGATTAGAAAACGATGTTAAGCATCAATGTATACAAAAATACAGAAGTGATTAAACGGATGGTCAAATCAAAACATGGAGGTAAAAGTGATACTTTTAAAGGCTCTATATGATGTAGTGCTCCTGAACTCTTATCACTAAATTGTTAATGATAGATCATTGAGTTCACAATATGGATTTAAAACTATACGTAGTTAATTTTAAAAATAATTTAAATATGGATTTAAAACAATACGTAGTTTATTTTAGAAATAATTTCTTGTTTACTATATGAATTATGGAAAATTAATTTCAAAACATAAATTGTGCAACAAGAAATAAGCCAGCCATCATTAAGCCACATCCAGTGAAAATGAGTTATGCATATGAAGGAGTTCTAAATATAAGTAATTGGGCAAATGCACTTAAAAGAATACAAATCCATATACAGACCAAAGAGAGATTATCTCTTAGAAAGTTTTTAGGCATATGCAAATGACATATGAAGCCAAATGTTAGAATCATCTCACCTACAGGATTTACATTATATGAAGAAAAAAAAAAGCTTTGAAGTTTCAGATGCAATGAGAAACGATATAAGAAAAGAGAAATTTCTATTTAGCTCATACACTTGGAATGAATACAAACTGCACTGACCTGATCAATTGAGATGAGAAGAAATTATAGCAAAACTCAAGGTTTAGCAATTTTTTTCTATCCATGTTTTCATGGATTGAGGCCCCCGTCTATGTTTTGCATACATGTCTTGTCATAACCCTCTTTTTGGACCTTGATATGACTTGCTATTAATATTGTTGTTGTTATTATTATTTTTATTATTATTACTACTACTACTACTACTACTACTACTACTACTACTACTACTATTATAATATTAATTTTATGAGTAATGTTAGAAAGAAAAGATAAATTGAAATGAGGTTGAAGTTTTTAAATAAAAAGGAATTTAAGTGGTGACACACACATGAGGTCATAATTTATTTGAAAATTGCTTATTTTCTCAATATCCTAATTGAGCACATGGTGTATGAGAAATAAGAAGATTCTAGAAAAGAAATTTAAAATTTAAAATATTAAAGAATAAATATTATATTTAGCAAATATATGACATGAGAGTTACAAAATTATTCTATGACAAGAATAATTCTATTCATGGCATTTTTATGACAAAGGAGTTACAAAATGCATTTTTGGAGGAGAAGTCAAATTTGAATTTTGAATGCATGGTCAAATGTAACCCCCACTATGACAACAATCATTTTTGCATGAAATTAATTTAGAAATTATTTATTTTCTCAATATGCTATTTAGCACATGTTGTAGGAGGAAATGAGAAGGTTCTAGAAGAGAATTTCAAATTTAATTTTTGTATGTAACCCCCACTATGACAATTAATCATTTTGCATGAAATTATTTTGGGAAAAGAATATGGAAATCAATTAATTTATTTTGTAGTGGGAAAATGACCCTCTTTTCTATATATTGAGTTCTAAATTTTTGAAAAAGGGAATTCATTGTTTTTTGGATGATAATTTTTGAAAAAGGGAAAATGACTCTCTTTTCTTATGAATTTATTTTCAATACCATATTAGTTGTATGAGAAATTTTGTAGATGTGTTGCAGGATTTTGGAGAAGATCGTTACAAAGCTTCAAGGAAGAATTGAAGGAGGTCAACAAGATTCTTCATTCAAATCCAGGTTCCCCTCTTGCACATTCATTGCTTGCTTTTTCTTTTCAAAGAAAATCTTCTTCTTGTCTCTTTCAAAATTTTGCACATAAGAAAATTTGTATTTTAATTTAATTTTTTAAAAGAAATCTCTTTTATCCATTTTAGATTTTTGCAAGGAAATCTTTTTCAGTTTTTGTTGATTGACTTAATCAAATACATGTAATAAATTGCTTTTCTATCCAAAAAAGAAAACAGAAAAAAATATTTTTATTTATTTATTTCTACATGTAGCAAATAAATTGGTTAATTGATTTCTTTCAAAATATGCATTTACAAATTCGAATATTGTTTAATCTGTTATCTTTTCCTCAATCAACTTTCTTTATTTTACAAAAAAATCATATTTTTTTAGAATGGAATATATATATTAGAATAACTTGAACAAAAATAAATCTATTGCCAAAGTAATCTAAAATCAGAATAAAGAAATAAAAATAGAAATATATTCATCTCTATGTATGTTAGATAAATACCCATCTCTCTGGATTTTAGGAAAACATTCATCTCTCTGCATTATTATTATTTTTTTTTTGATAAAAGTGGACAAGCCACTAAACTTATATTTTATTAATTTCAAATTTTGAAAATACAAAATAGGTTCAAAGGGCATACCGACAGGAAAGAACCTACAAGAAAACCTTTGGTTGTGGCCCAAAAACGAAAAAGAGAATTTAAAACCCCACAAACCCAATTACATATCTGATTTTGATCACCCTCCCATTACATAGCTTACCAGGATATACCTGTCATTATCCAAAAAAACCCCATAAAACAATTACATACTTGATATTGAACACCCTCCCATTACATGGTTTTTTGAAGATACATATCAATATCCATATGAACAAAAAAAATTTATGGGTAAACTGTAGAGGAGATATACAGCCACACGGCTTCCAAGCTTGCCAAAAATATATATCAACCGATCAGAACCATAATATCCATAAGGCACGTAGGAATCCACCCGCTATTTCTCACAAATAACAGTTCTGCTTGCCAAAAAAGGAAGGAGACAAATGAAAACATAGCCCTGCTCAAGAGCCCATGGACAAAAAACCTTCTACGCTCAAATACAAAAAACCCAAGAACATGATGTCAAGGAATTGAGAACCATGAGCTAGGCCCTTCTAATGGTGGAGAGGAAGGAGGCACCATCTATATAGGAGAAACCCAGACTGGCAAAGATCTAACATTTGGCATTAATTCTAAAAGAAAATGAATTCCTGCAAATATATTAACCACTGCAACCAAACAATCTGGTGATACATGATCTAAAAGGGCTACCAAATCAAATAATGTATCATCATATAAGTTAGATATCAAACCATTCCTTAAAATTGAAAGGATTTCCCCATGCCAACCGGAAGATAAAAGCTAAGAATGAGAAATAAAACCAGCATAATCAAAATCACCAAATTCAAAATGGTAATTAGAGAGTGCATTGTCCAAATCAACAGTAGTGTAGAAATGGGAGTTGAAATATGTATCAAATATTGCCCTAACCATAGTAGTATCCAGAAGCACATCCATACATACAGTGAAAAACCAAGATGCAATATCAGCAAGGAAACAACCTGAGTTATCCGCAAGCCATCTCTTTCCCAAAACTTTGCGGAAAGCTAGAGAAAAATCCACCGAATGAATTTGAAACAAATGCCCAAGCTTTTCATCATCCAAGACAAAAGAGTCTTGGAAATCATAATGTTTGCGAGGCACTAGAATGTGGTAACCCACTGATTCCATCAAAAAAGATAATGTCAATCCTAGAGAGCAGAGGAGAATAAAAGGCCACAATGACATCATACAAAAGTAAATAACCACAAAAGCCCAGCACACTCAAAAACTCGGCACAAACTAAAAGAAAATACAAAACAGAAACAATGCTGCCACCTTAATAAAAAATGATGACAATATCCATGCGAAGCACAGAGCCAGCCAAGCCAATTAATAAACCAAGATATCCACATGAACAAGATCAATCAAGAGACCTCAAAAATCTACCACATAATGGACATGAAGTAAACAAAACCATGCAATCAACAAGGGAGAAACAATAATGAACATTCAAGGAAAGATTTCACTCATGCGAAAAACCTCCCCTGTACACCAAAAACCCGCAACCAATACTCTCAATAAAGATGACCTGTACGAAGACTGAGATAAAATAGAAATGCAGTCATGACATTGCATTCCTAAAATTAATTGTCCAGCCATTGTACATGAACAAACTTTTTGCCAATGAGTAAGAATAGAAAACTCTTAAAGTGGCAACAAAGAATAAAGCATGATAAGAAACAACTTCCACACACCATAAATTCCAACCAGATTGAAGAAAAAAGGCCCGAGCCCTACCTGTGATTACCCACAAGCATGCAGATATAATGAAGTAATGTCCCAAAGTAAGACACCACCACATTAAACTTTATGTCTGAATGTGACCAACATATAAGGCACAAGGATGTACTTCTGAACTAGAAAGGCATTTGCAAACATTAGAACAAGCATCCATAATCCACCAAATAACCCATAGCACCCAGGATATACACCCCCCCCCATCTACTCGAACCAGTTATACTTACACACCATATGTAAACAAACAATAATTTACACATGTGTTGATAAAAAAACTAGACCAAGAGAAGGATGATGTATAAATCTCAAGCACATAAGAGAAAAAACCAATGATGAAAATTAATTTCAAGACCATACAATTAAACCGAATAGAAAGATTGTTACCATATCAATAACAAACTGTTAACAAAAAAAACCACCTGAAAAAAATCCTCTCCAATCCTCCAAAAATACACACATTAACATCTAACCCAAGTACAGAATTGTATAAATACTCCAAATGCAGATAGAAATAAAAGACTCCTATCAACACATAAAGAACAGATACATGTTGAACTGAGGAGAGGATAATATGTATATTTTAGTAAGAAATGAAGATAATGAATCAGAGTTTTAAAATGTACTGCCACCTAAAAATTACTTCCCCATTCCTTAAGAAATACACACATTAACATCTAACCCAAAACAAAAGTGTAAAACTACACCATATATAAAATAGAAGTAAAAGCCTCCTATCAACACATGACACACATATACAAACTAATCTGAGAAGAGGATAATATATATACTTCAATAAGAAATGAAGATAATAACTCAAAAAAGATGATCTTGATCTTTGGGATGTGGCATATACCTGTGGAGGACATCTTGAGGAATGTCACCAATTTCTACATTCTTATGAAAAGCAGCTGAGTCAATAGCCAAATTAGCTAGGAAATCTGCCAGTTTATTAACTCTCGATAATAATGAGATAATATATAGGTATCAAAAAAGGATAATTTCTCCAAGATGTGATCAATTAGGTACTTCAAATGCCAACAATTACTTTTGTAGTTCAACACACTTTGAATAACAACCATTGAATCCCCTTGGATGGAAAGGTGTTCGATCCCAAGGGAAATAGCCATATCAATCCCAAGTGACAAAGCTTGACATTCAGCAAAGTTGTTTGAGTGAAACCCAAGGGCATGACATTGAGTAGTTATTAGGACTGTATTATTGTCAAGAATGGCCATACCAGCCCCAGTCAGACCCAGATTCCCCCTAGAAGCACCATCAAAATGGAGTTTAAAATGACCCAGAGGAGGAGGAACCCAGCTAGCCATAATTCTCTTATTTTTAAAAGTTGACTCCTTTGCAACTGACCCATGAGAGGGATGCTAGATAGAGATTTCCATGTCCTAGTGATCATGCCATCCCAATGGGAAAAAGATGTCAGATGATATAAATTCTTGTGAATATATGACAAGGCCACCTCCGAGATAGAAGCCTCTATCTTGACTAAGATATCAGAGAGTGACATGAATGATTTTTTAAAGATCCTTTTATTTCTCTCTAACCATATGTTCTAAACAATAATCGATGGAGCTATGATCCAAAGGTAGGCATAAAAAGAAGAGGAAAACAAAAAAAGGCCAAGCTCTGAAGTGAGAGAGGAGGTCCCCACTAGTGGCAAAAGCTAGACCTAACTTCTCAAAAAACCAATTCCAACATCGAGGAGCAAAATCACAATGAAGGAAAAGATGGGATGACAATTCCAATTTCTGATTACAGAGAACACAAGGGAAAACAACAAATAAACCCATCCTATCTAGTCTCATCCTGGTAAGAACCCTATCTTGAACAACAAGTCAAGCAAATGCTCTAGCCTTCGACAAACATGCAGGGTGCCAGAATAATTTGTAAGGCCAAGAAGAGAGATCCTTGGCCGGCATAAGGGAATTGTATCCATCTTTCACTGAGTAATTTCCAAATGAATTCTTAGTCCAAATCAGCTCATCATCAAGCTTAGATAGAATGATAATTCTATCTCTAAGAATAGAATAAAAATTTGCTTTAAGACTAGGGCTAACAGGAAGAAACTCAATCGATTTCCATTGAGCCATCACAATATGTCCATCATGAACTACAGTAAAATAGTCTGATAAATAGACCCCCCATTTATCCAGAAGTATAGATTTCAAGGGGGAACAATCCCTAATAGAGTCCATAGGGAAATGACCATTCCAAGTATCATCCCAAAATCTAACTTTCGAACCATTATGCACAACCCAAGAAAGATGCGGCAGCAAGACACTTCTACATTTTCCCATGAAATTCCAAATAGCCGACCCCTTAGGTAGAGTCAAGGCTTGAAAAATAGACTCCCTAGATCCATTAGAAAGATACTTAGTGAACATGATTCTGGCCCAAAGGGAGGTTGGATTATCATACAATTTCCACACTAATTTGGCCCCCAAGGCCAAATTTTGATTTTCCAAGATACGAATTCCAGACCCCCCAAGTTCTTTAGGAAGACAAACCTTATCCCAAGCTAACAAAGGGATCCTATATTTCCCATCCCTCTTTTTATTCCAAAGAAAAATCCTCAGAGTATCCTTTAAACTGACAATAACACCCTTTGGAGCTTTGAGAATTGACATTAAGTAAGTAGGCACCACATTCAAAACTGACTTAATCAACATAATTTTCCCCGCCATGGTGAGCCATTTGTGGTTCCAAGCCAAGATTTTCTTAGACACCCTTGAAACTATTTTATCCCAAGAATTAACCTTAACCTTATTAGTAAAAAAAGGAACACCTAGATAAGTGCAAGGGAGATCCCCAAGTTGGAAACCCCAAAACTTTTGAAGCTTATCCTGGAGCAGGGAGTGATTATTTAAGAAACAAATCTTAGATTTTTCCTTGTTGACCTTCTGACTCGAAAAAGCTACATAACTCTTAATCACTTGATCAATAACTCAAGCCTCCTTCAAGGTTGCACAACCAAATAAGAGGGTGTCATCAGCAAAAAGGCAATGGGAGATCCTCTAATCAAAATTCTGAATTTTGATACCCTTCCATGAACCACTTTCACGCACTGAGCCAATTGCTCGACTCAGAGCTTCAGCTAGTAAGATAAATAAAAAAGGTGAGAGTGGGTCCCCTTGCCTTAATCCCCTAGAAGAATGGAAGAAACCACAAGGGGACCCATTGATAAGAACCGAGAATCTTGCCGAGGAAATGCAAGCCATAATCCATTTTATCCAAGCCATGGAGAAGCCCAACCTTGATAGGACAATTTTTAAAGCATTCAATTCAACCCTATCATAGGCTTTCATCATGTCTAACATAAGAATCATTGCAGGGTATTTCTGGGTAGAGATCAAATGTAAGACCTCATGAGCAACTATAGCCCCTTCAGGAGTTTCCCTTTGAGGAAAAAATCCTCCTTGCTCAAGGGAAATTATTCTTGGTAAAAGCTTAGCCAACCTCATAGCAATTACTTTGAAAAATATCTTATAAATGGTGTTACATAAAGCTATAGGATGAAAAATCTGTGAAGGTTTTAGGGTCATCCTTTTTAGGTAAAATGACAATTAAGGTAGTGTTCATTTCTTTAAGGATAGACCTATTTCTCCTCGCTTCCTCTAAATCCAAAAGGACATCTTGACCCACAAACTCCCAACATTTTTGGAAAAACAAAGGAGTAAAACCATTAGGCCTAGAAGCCTTATCCAGATTCATTGCAAAAACAGCCCCCCGAACCTCTTCTATTGAGAAAGGAGACATTAACATTCTATTATCCTCAGGAGAGACAAGAGAGGGAATAAGAGACAAGATATTGTTAGAAACATCAATATTCTTAGAAGAAAGAAGATTCTTAAAACTTAACCACTTCCTTGGAGATATCCCCATCCTCAGAAAGAATATTCCCCTGACAATCCTAAATACGAGAGATCCTACTCCTGACCCTTTTCATTTTAGTACTAGAATGGAAATTTTTTGTATTCTTATCACCATCAGCTAGCCATAACTCCCGAGGATTTTGTCTCCAATAAACCTCCTCTAGCCAAGATTTCTTCTAATTCACTCCTAAGAGACCTGAGTTCATCTAGTACCTTAGATCCTGAACCATGCCGCAAGACATGCCTATTGAGGACCTCTAACATATCTAAAACCCTTTGTTTTTCTTCAAAAATATTCTTGAAATGAAGGGAGTTCCATCCCCTAATATTTTTTTTAAGAAAGTAATATTTTTGACCAACTGGAACATTCTAGAACCCCTAAAGAATGGAGCCTCTCCCCACCATTGTCTCGGGAGGGGAAGAAAAGAGGGATCCCTAAACCACATTGGCTCAAGCTTTAAAGGAAGCTTGTGGTCAGGTCTATCCCATACAATAGTCAGAGAGACCGGAAAATGATTCGACCCAGACAAGGGAAGAATGGAAGAGAAAAACTCAATGTCTAAATCGAACAAATTAGATGAGAGTAAAAATCTATCCAATCTTTTCGCAATCTGAGAGAAATTTTTCCTCATATTTGTCCATGTGAATAGACCATTATTGGGCTTGCAATCAAAAAGAGATATGTCAACAATGAATGCATTAAAATCATCCATAGACTTCTTGTTTGGGTAAATCCCTCCTGATTTTTCACTAAAATCCAAGATGGCATTGAAGTCTCCCCCAAAGATGAAAAAAGAATTCCTAAGGGGGGATGACACCCTAAACAGCTCTTACCAAAGATTGTATTTAGCCAAGCTACCTGAGGGGGTATAAATGTTAAACACCCATACTTTAAAACTAGAAGCTCTGAATGAGACTAAAGACAACATCCAGTTAGGCTCAGATGCAACTAATTTTACATCAACTACAAAATCATTCCATAATAGAGCCAAGCCTCCTGAGGCCCCAACAGCTAGACAAGATAAAAACTTCCACTTTTTCCAAGAAGAAAATACAAAATCTAAGTTTTCCAATGAAAGTTTAGTCTCCTGAAGAAAACCTAGATCCCACTTAACCAAATCTAACTGAGACTTGATCAAGCATCTCTTGTGAGGGGCATTTAAGCCCCTAACATTCCATGAAATAATCTTCATTGGACTCAAAGGGAGGTCAACCCTCCCCTCTTTTCACTAATGGGAGAAGAACAATTCTCCCCAAAGCTTTTATGTAAGCTTCTCTTGACCATAGCAAACCTAGTAACCGGAGGACTAATAACACTTTTTTATTTATTTAAAGGATCCACTACCTTTTCCATTCCCAAAGGTTAAAATAGCATCCTTCTTGAACCCAAGGGAGGACAACAAAACTTGTTGAACACCCGCATCAATTTCCAACTGAGTTTTACGACTCTTTGGAGGTCTACCCCTGCCTAGGGACTATATAGTGTTAGGGAAATTCAGTTGAATCTGAGTAATAGAAGATTTAATGGGCATTTTAACTAGAGATGACTGATGAGACAAGGTCACTTCCTGAAGAACCACTCTTTTTGGGTCATCTCGAGAAGTGTTAATAGGGGCCTCAGAAGGAAATAAGGAAGGAGAAACTGACAAACTCTTATGAATTAAATCCAGGTTATTCCCAATAGAGCACACAACCTTTTCTGAGACCTCTTCTTCCACAAAATCCAAGTTGGATTTAAACAACTACTCAACTTGCTGAGTCGTGTGATCATCTGGAGAAATATACAGAGACTCAGGCATATCACACTCCCTAATAGGCTCATTATGTAGTAGCTCTTTGTCTTGCTGAATTAAGGCATCTTCATCATGTTTAATAGTGGTGGACGCAACCAGAGCAATCACCCCAGTTTCTATAATAGGACCAGACAAATGATCTAAAGAATTAAGGACCCCATCCCCTAAGCTACCACCAAACCCCTCCTTCTGAATAGGGCAAACAAGGGAATCTTGTAATGGAGGAAGATCCGATTGGTTACCCAGATTAGGAATGTCATTTTTAACATGACCAACAGACAACCCGACCTGAGATAAGGTGTTCACCTCACTTTCAAGAACAACAGTGGTAGATTTCCTATTAAGATGAGAGGTATTGTGAAGGTCCTCCTTGAAATGTCAGACAGACCCAACTAAGACCTGAGGAGAATATTTAGCAGAAGTATTATGATTAATTTGAGTGGCATTGTTAAGGTCATCCTTGAATTGATGAACATACCCCTCCAAGACTTGAGAGGAGTCTTTAGCAGGAGTAGGATTAAATGAAGCATTCCGATCTACCTCATTGTTTAAACTAGCTTTTACATTTCGAAAGTCAAAAAATAGAGGAGCATCCACAATTATCAGATTTTGACATAGATCATCCATCATCTTCATAATAGGTTGCTTCCAAATGTCATCTTTTGATTTAATATTACAAGAAATTGGGCATACTGAAGATGGGGAAATCAAATTACATATTTTTACCGGAGCCTTCCCTTTCTCAAGAACAGATTTAGATGTCAAAAAACACCCAAAATTATCCCCTATAGATTTCAGCACCTCTAGATCTATGAATTCAAATGGAAGCTGAGGCAAGCCAAACCAAACAGGAAGAGATTTAGATTTGACCCATTCTGGCACAAAAAAGGGTTTCCAAGCAGAAACCCTAAGTAAAACATTACCAAACCAATTAAATGAATTTGAAAGAACATCATCCTTGCAATGTGGGGATTCAAAAACCAAAACACAAGAATTGGAAGATAATAGCTGAAAACAAATCAAAGCAGGCCAACGTTTACGTAATTTGGAATGTAATTTAGATAAGTTGGTCAGAGGACCCCAGATTTCCCCTAAAATAGCCATAGAATGCAACTTGGAAGCCCTATCAGCCACAACAGAACTAGAAAAATCTTGCCTTGATTAATAAATTAGTAAATTTCCCTTCAAATATATATTATATAAACATATATATCAAATTTATTTAAAATCATATTAAATTTATGTTCTAAATTTGTTTGTAGATTTAAGTTTATTATTATATTATTTAAAGATTTTGAGTCAATTATTTGAAAAAAAAATCATATATATATATATATATATTTTGAGTTAGGAATTGTTTTATTAAAATTGAATTATACTTTAGAGTTTGTAATTAAATTTTATGTGTTTTATTTAAAATTAAAAATGTTTTAGAATATTGAAAGTTATTTTGAATGAATAAAATTAATAAGCTTATAGTTCTTTGAAATTTAATTATGCACTTGGTGATAAAAAAATCATTTAGGATTAGTTTATAATTATAAATTTTAATAATTGAAAATTAATCAAATTTAGTGATGGATTTATTTATTGAGGTCTATTTAATGAAAAGTGGTTTTATTTATTGATATCAATTTTAAAATGATTAATGAGACCTATTTATAATCTAACCTTATTAAAATTAATGGAAATATGTTTAAAATGTCATCTCTAGTTTTAGGAATTAGATTATTAAAATATTAAAGGAAAATTTAAGCAAAAAGAGTCTAACCCATATTAATGGATACCTTATTGGAGTTTTATTATGGAAAATTAAGTTGCAAATTTGAACTCATTTTAAATTCTAAAGAGTTAGTATCTCCTCAATGATGGGAAAAGAGTCCATTGGGTTTTGAAAAGATAAATATTGCATAAGGCAAAAGGGTCAATTAACACTTGAGAATTTCAATAGATAATCGAGCATTAAGAGATCTATCATCTTGAATTAATCCTTCTTAGGATGTAGATATAATAGTTAAATCTCCTTATTAAACAAATTAGTTTGACTTAGGAAAAATGAAGCAAGGAAAATGTTATTGCACCAATGATACACTTATTCCATGGTTTTGGATCTTTTCATCAAATAATTAAATCCTAATAGTAAGTGGGTTCCCTCAAGACATTCAATACATTTCAAATATTTAAGTCCAATAGTAAGTGGGTTCCCTCAATACATTGAATACATTTCAAATATTTAATTTCTTTAATTATTGGATTTCAAAACTATCTTTTGTATATTTCAATTAGTACAAGTATCAAATGTTAAAGGAATTTACCTAGCAAGTAAATGTGTTTAGATTCATTGTAACACTTTTAGGTATTTCAGCAATATGAGTTAATGTTAGACAAAGTTTTGCCTCAATTCGAAAGGTTGATTATTTGATTTGATTCTTTATTAGATTCCAAGATATGAGTATATAAGGCACTGTGGATAGTCACTTCTTTTAATAGTTAAAATCATTTACCTTCTAGCTAAAAGAAACATAAAACTCGTAAAAAGGAAAAGTTACACTTAATAATACAAGTAATTAGTAAGGATAAATTTAGTTAACATTAAAATTAGAGGTAAATTGCATAGTTAAATATTCATATGGTAATAGAATTAATTAGGATGCAAAGAGAGTTTATTCAAAACCGAAATTATTTTAGAAAATGAGTTTCAAGAAACCTATTCCATGATCACTTAGAAAATTAAATAACAATTCTAATTTAGGGTAATTTAAGGAGCAAACATTAGCTCACTTTGAAGTATTTGAAATTGATAAATTTATTATTTGTAGAATGTATCCAACAATAAAGTTAACGTTACTTCAAGTGGAAGGAGTAATTAGTTATCACTTTATAATCTTGCAAAGATATTAGTTCAAAAGCAACTAGAAGTTTATTGATTAGAATTGTTTATTAGGATACTTAGTATTATTTACTTGGTTAGCTAGCAAGTGTTTATACTCTTGTCTAATCTCTTTTTCAAACAATCAGTAACTAAGAATAATGTGGTTAGTTTGATGCTTATTGTTGAATAGTTGTTTCCTTTTCCCTTCAACAAGTGAGTATTAAATTCATTTCCAAAGTATAATTATTTGATAACTTAAATTCTATTTCAAGCAATTTAGTACCTTTCAAGTATTAGGATTCACATTTAAAGTACTGTTATCATTTGCAGATGAAATTTGTATTACTTGATATGGAAGAATTAGTTGGAATTATTATTAAGTAATTTTCACTTCAAACAAGTAGGTGTTAAAATTCATTTCCAAATTCTTGCTATTCAATCATTTAATTTTCTTTTAAGCAAATAAGTAGTAGGATTCATACTTATTGTGTAATGGCTTGTCCCAAAACAATTATATCTTGCAAGTATTTCAAATCATTTTCATAAGTTATCTTTGGAAGTATCATGGTTTCCAAGCAATTAGTAATTTCATATATTTAGTTCAAGTTTTTGAATTTTTAATTTATCATAACTTTTCTTAGGAGAAAATACTATTCCATGTAGTCACTTTGTTTATGTTCCTTTCAATTACATAAAATTCATACTATAGTTTTTAAATTCAAGTGATAATTCCTTGCATATAATAGTTTCTTTTTCATAATTGTATATTGCTTCATTTAAGATTCATGAGTTCAAAGTTAAATTCCTAGTTAGATAACTAAACAAGAGGAGTTGAAACCAAAAAATAGCGGTGTTCGGTATCTATGGTGCCTCTAGGTCACACTTATGGGTAATGTCGTTGTGTTGAACTGCTGCACTTAATGCCTAATAAAGCTACAATAACAGCATCTGTGGCATCGTCCCTCTAAATCATCGGGGAGAAATAAGGGTCATTTGGAAGTTAAAATCCAAGGGGTGGGTAGTCCCCTTTGGATCGATAATCTAAAAAGATTAATTTTTAAATAAATTTACATCCGATCAGTTGAACTTTAGATGTGTGTGAAGATCTTGAAATTTTATTTTATCTTGATGATTTCAACGGATGATAATGGATTAAGGGTGATGTATTTAATAGAAAATAGGGCTTAGTTTTTTTAGGACACAAGTAGAAGGCCACCTTAAGCCTTATTACTATAGAGCTATCATCGTGAGTAGCAACCACAGAGAAACTATTTGGGACATTGACCCTAGAAAGGGTTGCATACCCACCAAATAGTTTACATTAAACCATAGTTAGAAACTAGAACTACATACTTTACGCCTTGATCTTGTGCCGAAATGGGTATGTAGGTAGTCTAGGGATGGAGTTGTCCCTTGTACTCAGGCGTTCGGGGATGGGGGTTAGGATTTGGTTATCGGTGAGTAGTTGGTTTTTGAAGCTCCTTGATATTTTAATCAAATGGTGCAAATAATAATTGAAATGTTAAAATTAATTCAATGCATACTCAGACGGGATCCCATATGGATTCGCTTGACTTCCCAAGGCTTTAGATCAAAATTTGAGGTAGAACTCAAGCTTGTTTATGGAATTATTTTTATACTCCTAAGGATAGTGACCTCGGTGCACTCCTAGTAGGGGAGTGTAGTTTTTAGAGAGTGGCTCAGGACCTGGATGGTCCCGATGAGTCTAAAGTCTCTGGCCAGAGCATATCCTATTCTTATTAATAGATGCCTACCCCGTTTGGGTAGATGCGTATCCCAGATTGGATAGATGAAACCTTCTGTCCCATATGGACAGATACCTAACCCGTATGATTAGATTCCTAGTCTCGTATGGATAGATGCCTAACCTATATGGTTATATGCCCATCCCAATTGGATGGATGCCTATCTCGTTTGGATAGATGTACTTGAGTATGTGATTAAATAAAATAAAAAAAGAAAAATTAAGAATAAGAAATCAATATTTTTTTATATAAAAAAAAATCAGTTGAGTTTTTGGATTAAGTAAGTGGGTTATTATACGTCTACCAAGCCACTAGCAACTATAATATCTAGCAAAAACCTTTAACCCCCACCAATCCACTAATTTTAAGAATTAAGTATTTGATTACTACATCTTCAAGGAAGGTGGTCTATCTTTTCATGTAGCCATTGGGTGTGTTATGTTTTGCATGATTCCTTTTACAAAGAGATACATTTACATAATAATATCACTATAATATCACTATCATGAGATAAATAGAGAAAAAAGAATTTGTATGCACTCACTAGAATTTATACCAAAATAGAATAGTTCTTAGCAGCATCATAAACAAAACTAGATTGATATCACAAACTTTAATTTAAGATAATAGAGTAGAAACCTCAAAGAGTAAGAAATCCTTGAAGAATGTACAAGTACTAAGGCTAAAATTTTGTTTGTACTTTCAATAGTAGAATATTTAATTCAATATCAACCTCTTAATATCTTCTTAGAATCTTAAGGTAGTAACCTTATAACTTATGCTTGTAAGTTTTGTTTATAACAATGAAACATTTTATTTGTGATTTAAGTTGTAAATCCAAAATTCCTAAGGTTGGATAGTCTCCTAGATTCAAAGAGTGTTTAACATGAGAAAATTACAACTAAATATATATTCAAGTCATGCAACAGAAAGCAAATTATTGAGGTTAGTAATATCTCCTTCAGTTTTCATTCTAAAAAAATATATATATGTATCCCTAAGGTGCTAAATTATAATATACTTATACATGTTGACCAATTACCTTGCTAAAACCTATACCTACTATATTTTGAATCCTTATTTTGGTTCACATAGACCTAATTGTTGATTTTAAAATATAAGATTCTACATCTTTATACATTTAAAAAGCTCTATTGTTTGACATGTTCTAAAATATGGATTACATAGAAATAGAAGGTGGAAGGAAAGCATACTTAAAATGTGTGTAATGGTTAATTTTTTTTAAATATTTCAAGGTGATAGGATAGGAAACAAGTTATAGATTGGTTGATATATTTGTTTGGGCATAAAGTGTAAAGTATGGAGTTAATATTAAATATGTAACAATTTAAACCAAATCAGATATATTTAAAAGGTGTAGTGTCATGAGTTGCATCCTTATGTAGTTCCCACTCATTTGGGGTTCACTTTGGTGGTTCTTAAACTATTAAGCATAGAAATTAAGGTTTTAAAATGGGCATACCAACAATAGTATCTTTAAAAATACATTGGGTTCTTTACATGAATTATATTTTGTGCCAAAAGAGTAGTTGTCAAGTGGTGAAGCCATTGGGTTCTTACTTTAGAGGTCATGGTCCCAATTTGCGTAGATGGGATTTTAAGGTTAGAGGAGATGGAGGTCCACATGAAAATAAACTCTTATCACACAACTCTTCCAAAAAGGCAATCTTTAAAATCCTTCTTTATTGTGAATTAATTGAAGCAATGGTTGTATGAAGCTTGGTTTTGGTTTGTTTTATTTAAAAAGAATTCTACAGTATAAGGGTTTCATAAAAATTCGTGCAAATTCTATCCATTTTTTCTCACCAGCATCAATTGTAGTAGGGCATAGGGTTTCATAAAAATTCGTGCAAATTCTATCCATTTTTTCTCACTAGCATCAATGATAGTAGGGCATAGTCTATGCAAAATAATGATATAAGTTACTCGTCATGATCCTAGTGCATTTTTTTAAAAATCTTAAGACGTTCGAAAATAATTTTTTTATTTTAGCTATAAAATATTGTCTAGTCCTAAAAATTAAATATTTTAGATCCATTTTTTTGTTTACTATGAATTGATTGAAGCAACACTTGTATAGTGTTTGGTTTTGGGTTGCAGCAGGGTTTTGTAAATTTTTGTTGTAAACTCTGCCTAGTTTTCCTCTTCAATATCATAATAATGTCAATTGCTTATAAATTGGATTGAACTAATATTGTCAATTACTTATTGTGAATTCTAATGGTTTGCATTCTAAAAAGGTAGAGAAGATTTTGTATTTAAAATATTATTGATGTATTCTAGAGAGCTTCAATGAAACTTCCACATTTGTAAACCAAAAGCTTAAATATTTTATATAATGATAGTTGGCTAACAATTGTAGATAATAAAAACTGCAAAGATTAAAAGTAAAATAACTTGTAGGAAATCCATTTATTGTTTCTTATATAGTTTTCACATTCTTTTATTATTTTATATATATAAGTGTAACCATTGCACCTCTGTTTGATACAAGTACTACTATTATGAATACATTATTTTCATTCACACATTATTTTAATAAAAATAAATGAATTTAAAGAGATAGTAAGCACTAATATAATTTCTCTTGATGAAATGTCCTTTCCAAATTATTAAATTTATTGTTTAAGATCCTCTTGATCGAGGGCAATGAAAGGCACTAGAAAAGACTCACTTTTGATGTGTCTAATTTAGGCATTTCAAACTTTCAAAAACTACACCTCCTAAGAAGTTATAATGAGTGGACCCAAACAATTCAGTTCACAAGGGTTCATTGGCTTTATCATTTCTCTGGAAGGGCATAAGAAGTCATAACATTTATGTGGTTGTCGAAAGTTCTCTGCCACTCTCTAAGATTGTATATTTGGATGTACAAACTCTTTCGGGTGTATGCCTAGGATGCATTTGATCCTTGCAAGCCTTGCATTGGTCTCCTACTGTGATTTCAGTATTTCTCTCTTTCTCCCTTGTTGATTTTGCCTCCTAAGTGTCAGTTTAAGCACTATGGGAGATGAATTTCCTTATACAACTTTCAGAAGTGAGTATGTTTGTGATGTTTTTTGTTGTTCTTGATGGTAGTTAGATCTTTCAGTCCCTTTCTTTGCAATATGTGGGCCATTTTTAACCCCTTAGTCTACCTATGCTAGTTCCTAAGCTTTATGTATTTGTTTGGTGTGATTTTTGGCATTCTTACCAAAAATGTTGCAAGACACACTAGGGACACTAAGGGACATACCATGGGTACTATTCTGTACCCCAAGGGCACTGTGGTATGTACCCATGGCATTGGGAAACTTACCATGGGAGCTGGAGTCCTAAAACCCATTGTGCAAGCCAAATTAACAAAAATGTTGTAGAATGAACCTAGAATGCTACAAGATGGTCCAAAAACATTGTGTCATTTACCAAAAATTCCATCCTACATACCAAGGGAACTAACTTGGAAATTAAGGGTGCTTGACTATTCCACGAGTCCTAAAATGTTAGTTTATAACCTATTTTAGTGTCCTTTTGGATTGTGTGAGTCCTCCAGAGGCATGTGTTATCTGTGTTGACATTCTCAAAGTTTCATTTGATGTGTTTTGATCATTCATGATTTTTCTTGTGCTTTGGTAAGAGGAATCATGCCTTACCATTGAGGTTTCTCATATGCGATACATTTCCGTGGCAAGAGGGATAATTCCTCTTTATTGAGGGATTGATTGTATGAATCCAATGTGGTGTACTATGCCTCACTGTAAAGAATTTGTTATGGTTTTGGTTTCTCTTTTGGATTGCATCCATGTTTATGTTCGAATTTGATGAATACTAAGAGGGGGGGGTGAATTAGTATTCCAAAAATCAATGCACTAAAACCCTTACATAGTCTAAAGATAAACTAGTAAAGCAATCTAACAGTCAAACTGGTTACCACACATGCAAACCAAAATGTGAATAAAGCATTCACCCACAAAAGCAATACAACCATAACACAAGATATTTAATGTGGAAACCCAACCGGGAAAAACCACGGTGAGATGGAACTCACAAGTCACTATCTGCAGAATAGAAACTAGACCAGTTAAAGTCAGACCGGTTAAGGTCTTACAATGTTCTTAACCATAACAGATCCTGTTAGGAATCTCAATCTCTGTTAGGAGATAAGTCTGATTAAAGACTACCTTGTTAGAGGATTTTAGATTCACATTTGTGAACCACCTTGTTAGAGGATTTTACAAAGGCTTTGAGGCCTACCTAGTTAAGGGCTACAGACTTGTCAAAGATGTGAGTAATCAACAAGTGTTTGATCTATCTAATAGCACAAACTGCTTGGTTAGATCCAGTATTGCTCACAGCTAATGCATTCCAGCATTACTTCAGTCTTCTCTATATCTCTCATAGTTACAACATGATCTTCTCAGATAAGATCATTCTCACAACAACTCAACTTCCACCTTAAACCCTAGCACGACATTAACCCTTTCAGCAATAACTTTAAACCCTAGACATGATGTCCTTTTAAAGGAATCTGATTTTATGTCGGTCCAATAGGATTACATTACAATTTCCTAGGTTCAATGAATCTAGACATACTCAGTAACATGAGACAAGAAGCACCGTCAATGTGTCGGCACCGTCAAACAATTGGTGGATTGGTAACTCATCACAAAATGTCGGTTGGTAACTGTTAGATTTTGCCAAGATCAAGAGCTCAATGAAATGTACAAAATAGAGACACAATATAGGACAAGAATAAACTGTATTCTCATCAATAGAAAATGATCAACAATAATGATTCAATAGTTACATACAATGTAGATGAGCTTGCTTATATAGGCAAGGCTAGGGATATGTGAGCACACAAACATGACATGTGGCTCAATGAGAAACAAGGGTAGGTAGGAAATAGGTGTGGGTAGGTAGGAGAAATAATATAATATTCCACATGAGGTGGATCACCCACTGAAGGTGGAATTATCACTCCACTATAAGTGGATATGATAGTGTAATAACAAGATCAACACCATAAAAGGTGGAATTTCTCCTACACACACTATCCCAATGTGGCACAAACACCCAAGTGTCTCATATCCAGACTACTATGAAATGCATTATCCTAAGTAATCTTAAGTAAGTGTAATAATATCCATGATGAATAATTATTTACACCAACACCCCCCCTTAAGTGCAACTTAGGGGAATGCACTAAAGTCTACAATGCAACTAAGCAATGCAAGATGGGTCCCGGCTACGAGGCCATGTTAGGTACCCATGTACAAATGCAAATGCATGCAAACCAATGCAATAAAATATCTCACAAAGTGGGGAAAGAGAGAAAAACCCAATGGGAAAAAACCCTCCCCCAAAAGAGAGATGAAAACTATACAAAAACTCTCATAGAAGAATGTGAGGAACAAAACCCCATGTGAGGAAAAAGTCCCCTCCATATGAGAGAAGAAGAGAAGTCAAACTGTGACCCCCCCTCAATGGAGAATCTACACCAATGGAAGAAGCTCGATGTATGAAGAAATTGCTCCATGAACATCGAACAACATTCCTCCCCTTAGGAAGAAACAAAACCAAAGGTGTATCCATGAAGTCTCCCCAATCATGAAGGGAAGATGTATGAAGAAAATGCATGATGAAAGGAATCTTTGAAAACTGCTCAAGTGTCCTCATGTCGATGCTGAAAGATACCCCTTCTAAAGGTGGTAAACTGTGCCACACTACTAAAAAAGGCACTCCAAGATCTAGTAGAGATGGATGTAGAACATGTCCCAAAGATTCACATGTCTCCTCAAAAAATAAAGAGACCTCCTCCAACTGTTGTACATAAGTATCCACAATCATGTCAACCTCGAAAGAATGGTCATGTAGAGAATGAACAAGAGGGTCAGAGTGTTCCCTCGCAACAATCGAAGAAGGATCACCTTCATCAAAGAGAAGATGAATGTCATCAATGATGTCTCCCAAATCTGCAATGTAGGATTCCACAAACAAACCTGCAATGTTTGTCAAGTAATCATCCCATGAATCTGAAGCTGGAAGACAATGAATATCCTGTTGCACTAAATTACATGAAGGCAAAACTGTCGCACTATCTGCATCATCAAGTGCAATAGGTAATGTGATATCAATATGAGAAGATGAAATACAAGACTCAAGAATGGGGTCACATGTGAGAATCCCCATGTTCAAGTGTCCAAAGTTCTCCTCAAAATCTGAATCATCACAAGAAGTGTGATCATCATGTGTAGAATCATCAAATGTGAAATCATCATCATCAACAAAATCTGAAAAGGAGTATAACTGAGATGCATGATCAACCACCCCAGTTGCAATGATAGCTCTAGTGTCCAAGTCTCTAATGAAAACTAAGTCAGGTGTGAACTCCAAAACTCTCTTAGTTGCGCCATGTGTGATTTGATAGATAGAAAAGAGACTGTTTAGTATAACCGAGATGCATGATCAACCACTCCAGTTGCAATGATAGCTCTAGTGTCCAAGTCTCTAATGAAAACTGAGTCAGGTGTGAACTCCAAAACTCTCTTAGTTGCGCCATGTGTGATTTGATAGATAGAAAAGAGATTGTTTGTCAAGTGGGGTACACACAACACATCATTGAAGGAGTTATCCCCAATGTCAATAGATCCTTTCCCAATCACATCCATGTATGTATGATTCCCCATCAAAATCTGTGGCATGGTGCAAGGCTCAAATGTAGAGAACATAGACTGTGAAGATGCCATATGATGAGAAGCCCCTGAATCTAGAAGCCATCTCTTTGAATTATGACTTGTTGTAGCACATAGAGCTTTTCCTTTTCTTGTTCGAAAAGAGTGAGTCTTCCCACTTGTAGAAGCCATGAATGCTTGCCCTTTTCCTTTTGAATGTGAGGAAGTGGAAGTTGATGAATCATCCTTCTTGTAGACTTTAGGCAAATCAATGTTATGCTTTTTGATGATATGTGTGTGCTCATCAATCTTCTTAGAATGGCAACGATGCTCCTCATGACCAATCTTTTACAATAAGCACAAGTAGGTCTCTCCCTCTTTGGTGAATTATCTCTCTTGGAAGAGGATGAATCTCCTTGTTGTGGAGAAGATGGTGCTTTTTCCTTAGGCTTTGATTGCCATTTCTTCTTGTTTGAGTTGTCCTTTCCTTGATTTCCTTTGTTTCCTTGATTTGCCACTAATGCTTGAGACTTAGAAGCCTTAAGAATGCCCATGCTTATCAACTTAGTTTGTTCCATCATCAACATTTCATTGAAAGCATCAAATGTAGGCATTTTGTAGCTTGAACCCATTGTCATCCTATGGGTTTGGAAACTAGAAACGAATGCTGCATATTCTTGTGGAAGCTTGCCTATCAAGTTGAATATCAATTGAGTATCCTTCTTATCAATGCCACAATCTTTGAGTTGTGCCCTCAACTCATTTGCCTTAGTGACATAATCTTGTATAGTATCAAAGTTCTTGGGATCTAACATGGTGAGATCACTATGAATTTGATATCCCCTAATCTCATCAACTTGACCATACAAGTCTTGAAACTTTTGCCAAGCATCCTTGATTAGAGTACACTTCTCAATATGAAAAATGAGATCCTTTGATACATACATTCTTAAGGTACCAATTGCCATGATATTTTTAGTGAGCCAGTCTAAGTGACCAACTGGATCAACCTTAGGATCAGCGGGAGCAACAATAGTTCCATCAATGTAATGAGTGAGTCCTTGTTCCATAAGTTTACTCCATGCATCAATTTTCCAAGTAGCATAATTATGTGGAGTTAAGAGAGAAAACTTAGAAGAACCCATAGCAGCAAAAGAAAGAACACAAGTGAAAAAGAGCACAAGAGACACCCCCCAAATTCAATCAATCAAAGTACCCCCCCCAAAGTGATGATTTTGGCACTTTATACTTAGTGTGATTACAATGAGCCACTTGCAAAACAAGGCAAAGTGGACTTATGATGCAAATTTTACAACTTCTCAAATGAGATACAAGAGACTTCAATCAATAGTGCAATGAATCTAACTAAGATTCAAGCAAATATACAAGTACCAAGAGAGCCAAAAATGGCCAAGATCTGAAAGTACAATTTCTACTTACAATGACATCAATCTAATAGCATCATGTGAAAGTAGACAAAAAAATATGCACTTTCAAAAAAAATGGCACCTGAAAAGGATGTCGGATGACCCCAAACGAAGCCTCTGAAGTTGCAAAAATTGGGATTACTCAGGTACAGTCACCAAAAACAGCATTTTCTAAAAAATTCATGCATCAAAATTAAAAAATTTCTTCACCACTATGGAGATTATGAAATTCTAGCCTATTTCAAAAAAAATTGCACCCAAAAAGGAGCAAAAATGAGCAAGTTATGGCCATTTGAAGTTGAACTACAAAATCAAAAAGCTCAATGAGAGGGGGGTCCAAAAATTGTCAAAACCCTGCTGATGTGGCACTAACATCAGCAATTCACTGAGTTAAATTTGATGGCTATATGACTATCACAAAAACTTCATCCTCCCTACTAACTGGGCATCCGTACTGTACGGACTGCTGATTAGGCGGATGACTGTGCAGGTCATACGGATGACGTGGAACTGTATAGTGCGTATGTAAAAGCTGACTAGGAAAGTCTATGTGGTAGATGACTATGTGTACGAGTAGCTGACTGGAGGAGCCATGTGGTAGATGATGTGGCAGTCCGTACGGATGTCTGCGTGGCAGGTTTGTACCCGCAGGCCAGTGGCTGCCTACCACGTGGCGGGTGCGGTCCTCCGGTTTGGTTGACTGGTGTCCGCATGGTGAAGCGGGCACTGCCAGAGGCCAAGAGGAAGCCGGCGGTGGTGGGGGAGCAGAGCTGCATGGGAGGGAGCTCGGGATGGCGGCATCGGCGGCGTGGGAGCTCAGCACAGACGACGCTGTAGTTGCGGGCAAAGGAAAAGAACTCATCAACGGCTGGCGTCGGGGTCCCGGCCGGCGGGAGATCTGGTAGAGTATGGGCATAGGTGGCGGTAGCAGGTGGATGGATGTGCGGGTATGGTCGGCTTTGCAAACCTGCAGATGCAAACTACAGGTACGGGGTCACAGGGGGGGGGGTCTGCGGACCCCCCAAAAATTGATTTTTTGATATATTTTTTGACTTTTCAAATTTTTTTTTTTGAAATTTTTCCAATTATTTTTTTGATTTTTTGATTTTTGAAAATATTTTCAGAAAAAATGAAAATTTTTGTTTTGAAAAATATATAGAAAATTTGAAATCTGTACGAATATAGCAAAATTGGAGAAAAAAATTTTCTCACCAAAATAGGCTGACTTTATAACCAAAATTCATGGAAACGGCCTTCTGGATGCAATGGTTAAGTCGGATCTGGTCTAGGATGCCTCCAAAAGATGCTGCTCCTTAGATCTGCCTCTTGACGTCACAATAATGCCTCTTCAAGATGAATCAATGAAGCCCCAATGGCTCTGATACCATGTTAGATTTTGCCAAGTTCAAGAGCTCAATGAAATGTACAAAATAGAGACACAATATAGGACAAGAATAAACTGTATTCTCATCAATAGAAAATGATCAACAATAATGATTCAATAGTTACATACAATGTAGATGAGCTTGCGTATATAGGCAAGGCTAGGGATATGTGAGCACACAAACATGACATGTGGCTCAATGAGAAACAAGGGTAGGTAGGAGAAATAATATAATATTCCACATGAGGTGGATCACCCACCGAAGGTGGAATTATCACTCCACTATAAGTGGATATGATAGTGTAATAACAAGATCAACACCATAAAAGGTGGAATTTCTCCTACACACACTATCCCAATGTGGCACAAACACCCAAGTGTCTCATATCCAGACTACTATGAAATGCATTATCCTAAGTAAACTTAAGTAAGTGTAATAATATCCATGATGAATAATTATTTACACCAACAGTAACTCATCACAAAGTATTACCAGTTCTTACAAAATACCGGTTGCCGGTTTGACAAAAATTAAGATTGGTAAGAATGTGTTGTGCCACTTTGCTCCCTCGTACTGCTCGTGATCTATGAACTGTTTGGGGTTGACATGCCACTTTAGACCGGGAAACACATTCTGCAAAATCACCACTAGTCTAAAGACTAGTATACAATCATACCGGTTGAGCTTGAGCTCATACATATAAAGGGGATCTCAATATAAGTGTGTGTCCATCAATGACAATCACAACATAAACATCAAAAATGCCAACAATCTCCCCCTTTGGCATTGACGACAACACTTTGGAAAATAAAATTTTGACATCTAAGTGTTTTACAACAAAAACTTGCCATTAACAAAATTGCTCCCCCTAAGCATATACACTACCCCTTAATCAACACAGTGTATACCAATTTTGCATACAAAGCATAATCATCAAAGCATATAGCATATATCATAGCATATATCAAAATTTTAAAATAGATACTTCTCCCCCTATGTCAGAAGATCAAAATTTTAAAACCAAAAACCAGATATACTTCTCCCCCTTTGCCAACAATGACAAAGTACCGCTGAATAATCCTATTTCCATATATATATATAAAATTTTATGACAATAATGAATAATACTTGTCAAAAACTGATTTATAGTCCTGCCAAAATTATTTCATGGATAGGGACCAGGACTCAAGTAGGGAGGTTGCCACTTCCTTCTCTGTCTACATCTGGGATACCTGTTCCTCCATGACATCTACTGTGCTCAATTCCTGTGTGACTGTCAGGGCATCCAGGTTCAGATAACACTTCAAAAGAATTTGCAGTTGTGGAAGTAATACCAGTTGAAGCTCCTACAAATCCCTAGACCATGTAGTGATCTCTTGCTCCATCTTGGCTGATTGGATCTAGAACTGGTGAACGGTTTGCCCATATGCTACAAAGGAATCATAGGGAGTCTTGAATGTTCCCAAGTAGGACTGTAAGTCAGTTTGAAGTTGTTGCTTCTTGGCTAGTACATCATCACAAAATAGATGAGGTTGACAGATTTTGCTGAGTAGCAAGTTCCCCTCATCCAAGGCATTCCTTATGTCCTTTGGATCTTTCAGCAGTTCAATCCTAAGCTCATTCATTTTCTTCACTAGAGCAACATTAAGAGCCTTTTGGTGCTCTTTCTTTACATTGGCCTTTGTTGCTTCTTCTAGACTCTGCACCTAATCATCCACTATATTACATAGAAGTTTGAGTTGTGCTAGTGATGATTCAGTATTAGGAAGATTAGTACTGAGGATTAAACCGGTAAGGGTGTCTACAGCCACCTAAATAATATCTTGTTCCCTTTTCCTGCGAATGACTTCAAGGTGCTCTTGGGCAACCTTGATGCTCTGCATAAGCTCATAATCACTTGCAGATTGGAGATCAATAGGACTCGAGAAAGTAGCCGGTTTCACTTGGCTCCCGGTTGCCTTAGGAGTCTCCATTTGTGTGCTCTTCATTGGTTCAATTGTCTTGTCTGCTTCTTCCTTCTTTTTCCTCTCCTTCTCTTCTTTCTTTTTCTCTTCTCTCTTTTTCTTCTCTTCCTCTTCCATCTTCCTCTTGTCTTTCTCTTCTTTCTGCTTCTGCTCTGCTTCAGCCTTCTTCTTTACTTCCTCTTCCTTCTTCTTTTGTGCTTCCTCTTCCTTCTTCTTTTGTTCTTCTTCTTCCTTCTTCTTCTTCTTCTTCTCTTCCACTTCCTTCTTCTTCTTCTATTCCTCTTCCTTCTTCTTCTTCTCTTCTTCTTCCTTCTTCTTCTTTTCTTCTTCTTCCTTCTTTCTCTTTTCTTCCTTATCCTCTTCTTCTTTCTTTTTTCTATCATCTTCTTGCTTCTTCTTTTCTTCATCTTTTCATTTCTCCTCTTCCTCTTTTCTCTTCTCTTCCTCTTTCTTCTTTTTCTCATCTTCATCCCTCTTCTTCTTCTCTTCCTATTCCTTTGCCACTTGCTGTGTGTCCTCAGCTTGTTCACCACCCTGATTGACTTGTTGCCCCTGTTCAGTTCCCTTAGAAGGTATGTCCTGAGTGACATCTTCTACATCTAGGGCATTGACATCGATGGTGTTGATTGGTTCCTCCACCAGGTTTCCTTCCTCATCCAAGACCTCATCCAGTTTGGAAATAATCAGTTCTTTCCACTTGGAGGTTGGCCATTCATGCTTTGTGAGAGCTGATAGCATGAGCCATATGTTGATGAGTATCTTTTTCAACATCATCAATTCTCCTCTCCAACAACTAGAGTGTTCTTCTCCTTGTGAAGAAGAGACCTTTATTTTGATCTAGGGCATCAAATAATTCTGAATTTGAGAGTTTGGGGAAGCACTTTGCAAAGGCTTTCTCCCTAATCTCCTATTCTTTTTCAATGGCAATGCACCATTTATTACCTAATGCTTTAAATAATGAATCCAGTGTCTGAGATTTAATCTCTAATGGTGACCGGTCATTTTTACACAAATAAAGAATGATTTCCTGTAGTACTTCATCTTTTTCCTCACTATTAAAGTCATCATAATAGTCTACTGAATCATGAAGTAACTTTCTCCTAATTTTTTTTACTATTCTTTGACAATGTGTCAGAGGTTTGTATGAGGAGATGTCTATATTTACTGGTGCGGATGCTGCCAGTTCATTCTTCTTCATCTTCTTTGTTTGTCTTACCTTCTTTGGCTATTCATTAGACTCGGTTTCTTTGGAGTCTGGTTCATTTGCCTTAGTCTTCCTCTTTCTTTAGAAGACCTTTGCCACTGTTACCTCCAGTTTCTTCTTTGCCGGTGACCACTCGATCACTCTTGGAGTTGCAGGTGTAGCCGGTGCTGATGATGCAGGCACTGCCTTGGCTTTCCTAGCTGTTGGTTCTTTTCCTTTCTTCACCAATGGTTCTTCAATAGGTGCAATCCTTTCCAAGTAGGTTTTGGTCCTCTTAGCCTTTGGATCAAGAGGCAAGTCAATAAGGGTTGAGGCATACCCTTCCAGCATGTCAAACATGACCTCATAGCCCATTGGCTCCACTTCCTCCATTCTAGGCTCAACAGCCTCCATTAAACATTTGTCCACCTAGATAGTGAAATAGATGTCATCTTCATATTTCTTCACTATGTCACTTGAGATTCTTACCCTCTGACTCATTTTCTTCTGAACTCATCAAAATATTTGTTTAGTACTTCAGGGTAGCTGGCTCCAATGGCTTGTACATTTTCCTTTATCTACTTGGTTACCGGTTGGTCAGGGGACCACTGGACATCTCCTACACCCGGAAAGTAGCCTTGGAAATTGTTGAGAAAAATGGTGTCTCAACCTTGCATTTATGTGAGGTTACTATTTATAGTAAGTTTTCATTTGAGCATGAAATGGTGCGAAACTCTCTCTGAAGCTTCTGGTTGGCTAGATAAGCATTCTGGTAAAGTTGCGTCGCAAGGTCACAGATAGTTTTGAAGATATTAAAGTTTTCATCTTGGAGGGGTGCGATAAAATGTTTAAACTTAATTTTGGGGGCTTTAGAGGCTCTGAAATGCCCTGAAAAGTGGCCGTAACCGGTGCAGTGGGTTACGAGGTGATAGAGCACTTCGCGAGCTTTCTGGCGCTTCAAACGGTTCGTCAATCGGACACCCGATTCTCAAGTTATGGCCTCCGAAAGTTTGTACTCCTGAAATAGGAAAAATAATTTGTATCGGATACATAAATGAGTTGTAAAAGGGAACGACACGTGTTGATGTGTGCTTTAACATGTCATAGGGCATCTAGAAGGGAGATAAGGTCGGCTACACCTTATTGGGTGGTTTTAGCCATGGTTTTGTAATACCATTTGACGGTTTCTTGTATTGTATCTCCTATTTATGAGGTGTGTGAGATAGAGGTTGGGTAAGAGTCTTATGGCTATTGAGTTGCCTTTGAATCTCTGATTAGTGGTACTCCTACGATGAGCTTACTCTGCAAGTATGTTGTAATCTGTTTTTGATTGCTGAATAAAATATTGAGTTGCTTTTAGAGGGTGGGGTTTTTCTCCCGAAAGGGTTTTCCCCACGTAAGTAATTGTGTTGTGGTATGAATGCTATTATATCTATTTCTATTTTCTGTAACTGTTTTAATGATTTGAAAAAGTTTTGCATTACCCTCCTCTCTAGGTTAGTGTAGGAGGTTGTTTCCGCTACTTAACTTCCTTACAAGTGGTATCAGAGCCTGATCACCTTTGGTTTCAATTGTGGGCAGTTGGGTTTTTTGAACTAATCCAGATTTGAGTGGGAGCTTGTGCAGAAGACACTTTTTGATCTTGTTGCAGGAATATTCAGATGGCGAGTTCGTCAGGGAGAATAGAGGTGGAGAAATTTAATGGAAGTAATTTTGAGATGTGGAAGCTGAAGATGGAAGATCTGCTAATAGATCGAGATCTTTGGGATGCTGTTGATGCGAATGTCCAAAGGCCCTCAGATCCTACTGCGGCAGCTCAGTATGATGTTATGGATCGAAAAGCCAAAGGTCTAATCAAACTGTGCCTGGCAGACTCTGTTCTAATCAATGTCCATGAAGAAAACTCTGCAAAGAAGCTATGGACTAAGCTTGGTGAGATGTATCAAGTGAAATCTTTATTAAATCAAATTTTCTTAAGAAAGAAATTGTATTCCTTGAAGATGGAAGAGGGTGGACGAATTGCAGACCACCTGGAAGCATTCAATATGTTGGTGGCTCAATTAGTATCCATCGATGTTAAGATGGATGAGGAGGAGGAATGTCAGATCTTGCTTTGTTCTTTGCCTGATTCGTGGGATTCTCTTGTTATGGCTATCGGTAGTACTTTTGTTGTTTTGAAATCTAAAGACGTGGTGGGTGCCCTACTCGGTGAAGAGATGCGAAGGAAGGTATCCATCAGTTCAAAGGAAGCCCTAACCGTTTGTGGAAGACCTAAGGAGAAAGGCAAGAAGAATGAGAAGTGCGGTAAGTCCAAATCCAAAGGGAGATCGAAATCTCCTGGATAGTCCAAAGTCATTTGCTGGAATTGCGGTAAACCGAGTCACATCCGTAAGGACTGCAAAGAAGAAAAGAAGAAGAAGAAAAAGAAAAAGTTCGATTCTGATTCTGAGTCCGACAAGGAAGATGGCGATGCATTTATTGCGGCTTTGGTGACTCATGCAGGTAATGATGCCTGGTTAATTGACTCAGGTGCATCTTTTCATATGACTTCCAATAGAGATTGGTTTTCTGAATATGAAGGATTTAATGGAGGTAAGGTGTACTTGGGTGATGATTCACCTCTAGACATTGTTGGTCGAGGTAAAGTTAGAATTAGGTTTTCTGATGGTAGAATAAAAAAGATTAATGGTGTGCTGCATATCCCTGGATTAAAACGAAACCTGTTATCTGTGAGCAAACTGATAGATGCAGGTGTGTAGGTAGTCTTTTCTGAAGGAGGATGTAAGATGATTAAGGGTGCTATGGTAGTTGCTAGAGGTGTCAGGTTTGGCACTTTGTATAAGCTTGAAGCATACACTGTTGAGTGTAATAGCACTTCTGTAAAAAGTAAATTTGCGGATACTTCACTGGAAGATTTGAAGGTTTCACCTTCAGCAGATGGAAATGGTTTTTGGGTACCTAAGGGTGCTCTTTCGTCTAAAGCAAAGTTACCTGCAGAGAAGACTATGTTATGGCACTAGAGACTTGGCCACATTGGAGAAAAGGGTCTAAGGACCTTGAAAAATAAAAACCTTGTTGAAGGTTTGAATGATTGTAATCTTGACTTTGATTTCTGTGAGCATTGCATTTATGGAAAAGAAAACCGCGTTCAGTTTTACTCGAGTTCTCATAAAACTTGTGGTGTTTTGGATCTTATCCATTCTGATGTGTTTGGTCTAGTAGATGTCTCTTCGATTGGAAAATCCACATATTATGTTTCATTTATTGATGATTTTAGTAGAAGGACATGGGTATATTTTCTAAAGAGTAAATCTGAAGTTTTTAGTCATTTTAAAGAATTTAAAGCAATGGTTGAGTTGCAGACTGGAAAGAAAATAAAATGTTTGAGAACTGATAATGGCGGTGAGTTTTGCTCTAACGATTTTGATAGATTCTGTAAAGACTGTGGAATTAACAGGTAGAAGACAACTCCGTATTCTCCACAGTAGAATGGAGTTGCAGAAAGAATGAACAGGACACTGATGGAGAAGGCTAGGAGTATGTTGAGTGGTGCTGGTCTCGAACAAAAGTTTTGGGCTGAAGTTGTTGCCACTGCTTGCTACCTAATTAACAGGTCTCCTACATCAGCTCTTGTTGATAAAACACCTATGGAAGCATGGTTAGGTCACAAGCCTTCATTGAGACATCTTAGAGTTTTTGGTTGCGAGGCATATGCACATGTGCCAAAGGAGAAGCGAACAAAGTTGGAGAACAAGGCTGTGAAATGTATCTTCATCGGGTATAGTTATGGTGTGAAAGGATACAAGCTTTGGGACCCTGTTGCACAAAAGGTAATTCATAGTAGAAGTGTTATTTTTAGAGAAATTAAGTCTCCTTCTGTTACATTGCAGCCAAAACAGACTAAAAAAAAAGATGTGATTCAACTTCCTTCTACACCTGAAAGAGTTGAATTGAGACCCCTAGATAGGCAAGAATTTGAGGAGAGCTCGTCTAGCTCTGAATCTTTAGAAGAGGAGGAAGAACCTCCAACTCAGCTTGTTTGAAGGTCTACAAGACATAGACAACCACCTGAAAGGTATTCACCTAATGATTGGAGATGTATTTTTGCTCTGAATACTAGTGTGGATGAACCGAAATCTGTAGAAGAGGCATTAGGTATGAATGATGCAGAATCTAGGAAGATTGCTATTGAGGAAGAAATGGCAGCTTTGAAAAAGAATGATACATGGGATCTTGTACCATTGCCTGAAGGATGAAAACCTGTTGGTTGTAAATGGGTGTTCAAGAAAAAGATTGGTTCAGATGGAAGCATTGAGAAGTATAAAGCAAGGTTGGTTGCAAAAGGCTACTCTCAGGTTGAGGGTGTTGATTACGGTGAGATATTTTCTCCTGTTGCAAAAATGACATCCATTAGATTTTTGCTTTCCATTGCTACTGCTTATGATTTAGAGGTTGAGCAAATGGATGTGAAAACTGCTTTCCTTCATGGTGATTTGGAGGAAGATATTTATATGACACAGCCAGAGCACTATGTGGTGAAAGGCAAAAGTAATTTGGTCTATAAATTGAAGAAATCTTTGTATGGCCTCAAACAAAGTCCTAGGATGTGGTACCAGAAATTTGATACATATGTGTTGAGTTTGGGATTTGAACGTTCTAAATCAGATCACTGTGTTTACTATAAATCTGACGGTGATCATTTCTTATTCATTGCATTGTATGTTGATGATATGTTATTCATTGGTAAAGGGAAATGTATGATTTCAGAACTGAAGTCTCAGCTCGCTGCTAAATTTGAAATGAAAGACCTTGGTGCAGTAAAGCACGTTCTTGGGATGGAAATTAGAAGAGATAGGGTGAACAGAAAGCTATGGCTAGGCCAGAGTAAGTATGTGAATTCAGTGTTACAGAGGTTCAACATGCAGAATTGTAGACCATTGAGTGTTCCTTTTACAGTTGGAACGAAACTGTCTGTTTCAGATTGTCCTACATCCCCATTGGAGATGGAAGACATGAGTAGAGTTCCTTACCAAATTGCGGTTGGAAGCTTGATGTATGCTATGGTCTATTCTAGACCAGACATTGCCCAAGCAGTGGGAGTACTTTCTAGATATATGTCTAATCCTGGTAGAGTTCATTGGGATGCAGTCAAAAGAGTCTTTAGATATTTGAAGGGTACTTCAGAGTATTCTTTGTGTTATCATGGTAATTCAGTTGGAGACATGACTTCCCTTGATATCCATGGTTATGTGGATTCAGATTGGGCAGGTGATATTGATAGCAGAAGATCCACTGGCGCTTATGTGTTTACTTTGTTTGGTGGTGCAATTAGTTGGATGAGTAAGCGACAGGCTGTGGTTGCTTTATCCACTACTGAAGCAGAGTATATGGCAGCTACTCATGCTTGTAAAGAGGCCATTTGGCTTAAGAGACTGTGTTCGGATATTGGAATAAAACAAGGTACAGTGACAGTTTACTGTGACAGTCAGAGTGCAATCAGCCTAGCTAAGAACCCGACATTTCATGCCCGGACCAAACATATTGATGTTCAGTATCATTTTGTTAGAGATATGGTCGAAGATGGTAGGGTGAAGCTAGTTAAGGTGGAAACCTTGATGAATGTTGTAGATGCTTTAACTAAGGCTGTGAGCACAGAGAAGTTCAGATGGTGTTCAGAGTCTATGGGCCTTATGGCCCCTAGCAATTGATTCATTGTGTTGACATTCCCTTCCGCTCCTGCAAGGTGTTCGACAAGTGGGAGATTTGTTGAGAAAAATGGTGTCTCAACCTTGCATTTATGTGAGGTTACTATTTATAATAATTTTTCATTTAAGCACGAAATGGTGCGAAACTCTCCCTGAAGCTTCTGGTTGGCTAGATAAGCATTCCAATAAAGTTGCGTCGCAAGGTCATAGCTAGTTTTGAAGATATTAAAGTTTTCATCTTGGAGGGGTGCGATAAAATGTTTAAACTTAATTTTGGGGGCTTTAAAGGCTCCAAAACATCCTGAAAAGTGGTCGTAACTAGCGCAGCTAGTTACAAGGTGATAGAGCACTTCGCGAGCTTTCCGACGCTTCAAACGGTTCGTCAATCGGACACTCGGTTCTCAAGTTATGGCCTCCGGAAGTTTGTACTCCTGAAATAGGAAAAATAATTTGTATCAGATACATAAATGAGTTGTAAAAGGGAGCGACATGTGTTGATGTGTGCTTTAACATGTCATAGGGAATCTAGAAGGGAGATAAGGTCGGCTACACCTTATTAGGTGGTTTTAGCCCATGATTTTGTAATACCATTTGACGGTTTCTTGTATTGTATCTCCTATTTATGAGGTGTGTGAGATAGAGGTTGGGTAAGAGTCTTATGGCTATTGAGTTGCCTCTGAATCTCTGATTAGTGGTACTCTTGCGAAGAGCTTGCTCTGCAAGTATGTTGTAATCTGTTTTTGATTGCTGAATAAAATATTGAGCTGCTTTTGGAGGGTGGGGTTTTTCTCCCGAAAGGGTTTTCCCCACGTAAGTCATTGTGTTGTGGTATGAATGCTATTATATCTATTTCTATTTTCTGTAACTGTTGTAATGATTTGAAAAAGTTTTGCATTACCCTCCTCTCAAGGTTAGTGTAGGAAGTTGTTTCCGCTACTTAACTTCCTTACAGAAATAGAAAAACAACCCTACCAGTAGTTGTCCAAACTTACACCTCAGTGAGTTGTCCTGTTTGATTGCCTTAAGATTTAACAAGAGTTGCCTGTGCATGCCAGTGCATAAGTCAAAAGATGCATCCTCTTTTATCATCTGATAAGTGGCTTATACCATTGTAGCAGATACAAAATTAATCCTACTGGCTGAAAACATCTTGTATCCTATCACCATGCATGTGTATTTCACCAGATCATCCTTGATAGGATTAACAGTCATACCCCGTGAGTCACTTGTTGAACCAGTGAGCTTGGTCATTTCAGTTTTGCTTACCTTTCTTAGGGCTGGCACTTCCCCTATGTTGCAAAAACCTGTGACTGCATAAATTCCTTGAGGTGTAATGTCATGCATCCTCTCCAGGTACATCTTGTCACCGTGGACTCTGCTCAAAATAATTCTGATATGATCCTCCATGAAATATTCTAGAAAATATACTACGTTGTGGAATTTCTTCTTCTCTAAGACAGTAAACTCCGGTTTGATCTTTTTGTCCATGCTGCAAAATAGACCTAACTGAGTGTGAATAGCCAAAGACCCTAGGTCTTCTATTTTGCAATCAATATAATCAGAAATTCCTTCTTCAACTATGACTCTAGCCGGAACTTGTGACAAAGCATTATATTTAGACTTCCTCTGAATAAAACTTTCTGACTCAATTGATGTACTCAAACTGGTATGAGATGCGGAAGTCATTGAAGAGTATTTCAAGAACATGAAAAATACCTTTCAGATGCGAATTTAGGGCTTACTAATTCTGCTTCACTTCACTCTCTGTCGAATGCCAAATCATTGCTTTGTGTTCTCCACTACCGCTTGCAAATTGGATTTGAATCTCTTTCAAGGTTATTCAATTTCTTGAAATCTAAGCTCAAATCGCCTTTTCTTTGCTCTGCACTTGAAAACTTTTCTTCGCTTGAAAACAGATAGTGAAAAATGATTTGAAAAAAGAATTTATACATGTCTCTCACCTACCATCATTAATGCTCCTCTATTAGGGCGTAAACCCTAATTTGCCTTTTTAGCATTTTTGGTCTTCTGCCAAGCAACAGGTATCACATACTGGTTAAGGTCTTTTACCGGTGTCAACTGGGGGTTCGAAAGCATTTCACCATTTGCTCCCCCTAAGCCTTTAAGGCTTAGTTTGCCGGTTCTGATATTTCCACACTAGGTGTAGAAATCGGTTCCTCTTTCGACATTATTGGTTTCTTCTTCCATGTTTTCTTCATGTCCCCTTGAACTTTTTCAACATCTATTTCTCCTTCCTGAGTGACTGGTATATCATCAGATATACATTTTCTGCATCTACAGATTCTTGCAATGTGACCTAGTTTGTTGCAGTGATAGCAAACAAGTCCAGGTGCTCTCCAAGGTCCATTGTACATGTTTCCATTCTTCCTTCTGCATGTTGTAGCAGTGTGACCATGACCATGACAGATCATACAACTTTCTCTCCATCTGGTTGCCGCTTGATGACCACCGCTTCTCGATTGATGATTGAAGACATTAAACCAATTGTGGTTCCAGTTCATAAAAGGTTTAGGACCAGTTCCTTGGGTCCTCTAAGGATATCTTCCAGTGTTATCCATTACAGACCTACATTCAAATGCTCTATGCCCAAACTTGTTGCATGCATAACAATGACCATTGAACTTATTGGATCTAGGTACATTGTGAATAAAATATGGAGAATTATTGTAGGCTTTGCTCCTACATACATTGGCAGTGTGTCCTTCTTTAAGATAGTTAAAGCAAACAGGTTTGAATTTTTGCTTACCTTTTCCTTTGAGTGTCGATTTCTTCTTTGATGCTTCAGCATTTGTTCCTGAGGATTCTCCTTCCTCATGTCCAGAGAAACCAAGACCATTGGTATTCTTTGCTGGTCTAGATGACTCAAGCTTTTGCTCTAGCTTGACAGTACTTTTGCCAAACTTAGCAAGTATTTCCTTTGACTCAAAGAGTTCTTTGGAAATAGCAGTGTTTGTCTCCATTAGACTTGCATTTTCAGAGATGGCAATGTTTAGTTCTTCTTGCATGTCTTCTTTTTCCATTCTTCTCTCATGAAGGCGAGCAGTTAGTGCACTAATCTTTTGTTTCAACTTAGAGATCTCTATCCTTTATCCAATCTTTAGCTTTTCTCCAATTCTCAAGCTCTTGACTAAACCGAATAGTCAGTCCTTCCAACTCCTTTCTCAAATTGGAGTTTGAATCATTTAGCTTATTTACTTCAGTAATCATGGCTTCCATGTTAGCTTCATCTTCAGAACTACTTTCAGATAGTTTCATCAGCTTCTCTGCATGTTCTCTCCTTTTTGCTTGAGATGCCTTGTATTTGACCATAAGATCATCATAGGCTTGCTCAGACTTAGTGAGCCATTGAGTAAGTTCCCTCATGGTGTATTCCCCCATATCTCTTTCCAAGTGGTTAAACTTATAGAAAGGTAGGCTTTGATACCAATTGATGAATACTAAGAGGGGGGGGTGAATTAGTATTCCAAAAATCAATGCACTAAAACCCTTACACAGTCTAAAGATAAACTGGTAAAGCAGTCTAACAGTCAAACCGGTTACCACACATGCAAACCAAAATGCAAATAAAGCATTCACCCACAAAAGCAATACAACCATAACATAAGATATTTGACGTGGAAACCCAACTGGGAAAAACCATGGTGAGATGGAACTCACAAGTCACTATCTACAAAATAGAAACCAAATCGGTTAAGGTCTTACAATGTTCTTCACCAAAACAGATCTTGTTAGGAATCTCAATCTCTGTTAGGAGATAAGTCAGATTAAAGACTACCTTGCTAGAGGATTTTACAAAGGCTTTGAGGCCTACCCGATTAAGGGCTACAAACTTGTCAAAGATGTGAGTAATCAACAAGTGTTTGATCTATCTAATAGCACAAACTGCTTGGTTAGATCTAGTATTGCTCATAGCTACTGCATTCCAGCATTACTTGAGTCTTCTCTATATCTCTCACAGTTACAACTTGATCTTCTCAGATAAGATCATTCTCACAACTCAACTTCCACCTTAAACCCTAGCACGACATTAGCCCTTTCAACAACAACTTAAAACCCTAGACATGATGTCCTTTTAAAGGAATCTGATTTCATGTCGGCCCAATAGGATTACATTACAATTTCCTAGGTTCAATGAATCTAGACATACTCAGTAACACGACATAAGAAGAACCGTCAATGTGTTGGCACCATCAAACAATCGGTGGATTGGTAACTCATCACAAAATTCTAGTTGGTAACTCATCATAGAGTATTACCGGTTCATACAAAATACCAGTTGCCGGTTTGAGAAAAATGAAGACCTGTAAGAATGTGTTGTGCCACTTTGCTCCCTCATACTGCTTGTGATCTATGAACCGCTTGGAGTTGACATGCCGCTTTAGACCGGGAAACACATTCTGCAAAATCACCACTAGTCTAAAGACTAGTATACAATCATACCAGCTGGAAAAAATACCGGTTGAGCTTGAGCTCATACATATAAAGGGGATCTCAATACAAGTGTGTGTCCATCAATGACAATCACAACATAAACATAAAAAATACCAACAAAATCAAGGAGCACTAAGAGGGGGGGGTGAATCAGTGTTCTACTAGTAAATAAACTTTCAAACTTATTCTTAGACCACCATAAGCAAATGCAAGAAAGTAAAATGTAGAAGCACAAGATAATCAACTAGAAAACCATAACAATATAATTTTTATGTGGAAACCCAGAAAGGGAAAAACCACAGTGGGATTGAAACCCACAATATTCATATACTATGTTCAGGAGTACATAAATATTACATGAGGGGAATGCATTTGCATTTAGGCACACTGCTTAGAATCAAAGGTTCAGTTGCAATAGGGAAGTCTCATTGACTTACAGATAAATTACAATGATAAGTATAATGATTGGACTCCAAAATAGAATCCAACAATTCCTGGATGAGTTTTGGTTAAGTGCAAGAAGTCTGACTATAACACCTCTGCAACTCTACTCTATTATGCTTCTCAATTAGCTACTGCATCAAGAATGGATACGTAAAACTACACCAAAAAGTTTTCTTGATCATAACTCACTCATATCATCATCCAAAAAGATCTACATCGATTATATATATCCTCAACCACAAAATAAACATTCATTAAGTTGGCCAAGCACAATATGCAAAGTAGCATGTAATCGAGTGTTAGCGCAAACTGGATCACCAAAACACATGTGGATCAACCAAATAGCATCCAAATGATTTTTATATGTTGTCCCTATCATCCCATGTATGAATCTAGCCACCACAATCACCACAATGATTTTGAAAGAAAAGTGCTATTCTTATCTTGAAATACCAGAGATAAATTACTGAAACACTTTCTCCCCTGGTTACCAAAAATCATGATTACCAAATAGGAATTCCAAGGAGAGTTGCCATAAATGAAAAATCTAATCCATTATCCATGCACTAAAATCCATTGGATGAGTGTCAATTGCCAACAATATCCCCCTTTGGCATTTATGGAAACACTTGTGAAAAATGACTATGTAGGAACCTTTACACCGGATCAAAATTTCTAAGTCTCCCCCTTAGATCAAAAACTCAAAAACCTATATCAATCTCTACATTTTTCACTCTACTCTCCCCCTTTGATAGCAATGTTGGGTGAACTCACAATAATGGTTCCCACTTTTTTGCTACTTTTGACATTGAGATGAGATTTTTTAAATAATCTTCAACTTCCAACAACTATAACTTTTAAACTATTAAGAATTTGAAGATGGTGTAAATTAGTGATTTTTAGAATTTTGTCTGTAGATTATAAATATATTTTTTAAAACTTTTTTGAAGATTTTTTTTAAAAAAATTCCATCTCCCTTGAAAAATAGTTTTTTAATAGTAAACTACATTTTTAAAGAGTGATGTGCCTCCCGAAATGCATAAATTTTTTATATAAATGATAAAAACTCAATTTTTATGAATTTTGGTTTGTAACATCAATATCCAAGGCTTGTTGTTAGTTTGATAGTGATATGTTAAATATTTTTTATTTTATTAAGTTTTGAAGTCTAACTAGTTATAATTCAGGCATAGGTTTAGATTTGAACACATAACTTGTTCTATATATATTGAAATTCATTTTTTTTTTCTTTTGTTAGAAAGAAGACATCAATAACTAGGGCAAAGATATTTTTCAGAATTTTTTTGAATTAGTTTCCTATTTTTTCCAATGCGTTAAACAGAGAAGTTCATGTTCGGTGAAAAACCAATATTTCATTAAATTAAAAAAACAAGAACATAATAAATTCACAATGTAATTAAATTATACTTGTTGGAAAGCTTGCTCTGAGAACTACCATCTTATATTTTTGGGTTATCAAGATTCTTTTATTTGAACCTTGAAACAGAGGTTTGAAGGCAAAAATTTCTTAGAATTCTGAATAATTTGAGGAGAGATCTCAGAAAAGGCGGTTCGAACAAACACTGGTTCAAGCGAAGGGGGATTCGATCGAACCCCCCTTTGCTTGAACCCCTTGGGTAAAATAATGGTGTGTGCTTTCATGTAACCACCAAGTTCAAATGAACCCTACCTTTTGTAATGGTCGACGTTCATTCGAACCCAAGCCGACCTAAATTTCTATTTTTTTTTAACATTTTAGTCTATCATATAAATATACATATTTTTTTTCATTTGTTTACTCACAAATGATAAAAAAAAATTGCATTTTTGAATGAAAGAAGACATTTAAAATTTATTTTGAGGACAATAATTTGAAGATATTTGAAGGTTATCTTAAAAGCATGGGTTACAAGAAGAGAAGGCAAAATAAGACTTCAAGGAATTATTCACCTGAAATGGAACAAAGATATCGAGAACAAAGAAGGCAAAGATACCATGATGGTAGTATGCATTTTTTATTTTTATTTCTATTTAATTTTATATGTATTGCGTACCGAAAATTGTGTTTATTTGTTAGTACTAGTTAAATATTTTTTATGAAAATTATTTTAAATAAGATTAATTAAATTAAATTGATTTAATTTATATAATAATTCTATCTTAATTAATTGTAAATGATGTTATTTTTATTAAATCAATTGGAAATAGTAGGATTAAAAATAATCTCATTTTAATAAAAAAAAAAATGTTTTAATTTGAAATAATGTGTATTTGCATTTCAAATTCCATTTACTTGCTTGTTGTGCAATTGACATTTTTTCTCCCCCCTTAAGTCCATTTATAATAGATCATGGTTTAAATTCAAAATTTAGATGCTTAGGACCCCTCTCTTTCCCATTTATAATTTATAATTTATAATTTAATTTAGATAGTCCACAAATATATAATTTAATTTAGATTTTGAAACCATGTGTCTTTATAGTTTAGAAAATAGTTCAATTGGTGCTCTAAAATTAACAAACTTGTCTTTTGTGTCTTCAGCAGTAGACTCTTTTTGTTTTATCCTTAGAAAGGGGCTTGCCTCCCGAGTATCCCTTAAGGCTCAGTGAGAGGGAACGACGCAAAGTGGAAACAAGCTAAAGCCAAGCTCTTCCAAACCACTATAAATAAAAGTGATTGTAACAAAAGTTGCAAGAAACAGGTGTTGGAATGGCATAATGATGTTAACTTACCAGATCTATGCCCACCTGAATGGATTCCCTTACTAGACACATTTTGTGTTAGAAGTGCATAAGAGGTCGAACCTATGAAGCGAATCACATTCTTATGGTTCTTAGTAGATATACAAAGTTTGTTGGCATTTGACATTATAATAGACAATGGGAGATTGTTGGCATTTCAATAAGGATATTGAGAAGGTTGTTGATGATTATGGATATAACTGATTAAGGATGTTTACTGTCTTGATATTATTATTTTGTCATTGATGTCAAGAAATTGATTTTCTAATTCAGTATGATGTTGCCATATCTTGAGAATTATGATTTGACGAGTATAAAGTTGTCGGTAAAAGAAACAAGATAAAATATGATGAATAAGGTATTCAATGGGAAACTATTACCGAGTCAGACAATGATGAGATCGTGATGTTTAGATTGTTTTAACATCATACATATGTTGTAAATTGTAAGGTTAATACTATACTATGTTACTGAGCAAAGAACCTAGTAGTAAACCCTAAGGAACCTAGTTGGTAAACCCTAAGGTTATTGCTATCGATTAATGAAGGAAGAATGTCTATTGAGTGAAGTTTAGTATTTACCGAGTTGTTACAGAGTTGTAACTGAGCTATAATAGAATACATTAAATGGTTACATGCGTTATTTAATGAAGGAAGCTGATGAGCTAGAACTGGTTAAAATGATTGGTATGTCATGCATGAAGTTTGTTAATGAATCTATGGCAAAGGAAAATTGGCATGAAGGTCGACAGCTCAGATTGAACCGCAATACCTTAGCACAAGTTCCAAGAAATGTATGCAAGTTCCAAGTTAGGGTAAAATGTTTTCAGATCGAAGGATACATTGAACCTGGTCAAAGTTTGAAGATCTGATGGCTATAATTGATCATGGGAAATGTGATCAAGGAGATTAAGCGATTAGCTAATTTTTTATAAATAGGGAACTATTGATAAACAATATATGTGGGCAAATGTATGCATAGAAATGTTGCATAGTGATTACTGAGCACAGAAGCTTGAAGACCTGTTTGAGTAATAGAGTATAGAAGCCCAGCAGATGGACAAGATTAGTTCTATGTCTAGATTGTATTGAACAAATAAGAATCTACTTTAGCATTTTAGATGTGAAGTTGTAGATAGATTTTTATTACTGTTATTTTGTGAAAGTGATAGAAAATCTCTTAACCAGGTGGACTTAACAGTCTTATTTGTAAAACCCTCTAGCAAGGTGACATTCTGATTGAGTGTTTGAAATCCTTTAACAAGGTCACTTCTAACAAGGTGAAGATCCTAACAGATCTAAGGGAAATCATTTAACTGGGTCACATCTAGCAATGTGTTTGTAATCTTTAATAGGATTTGCTTTTAACCGAGCATACTCTAGAAGAGTATATTTCTTAGTGGGTCCGGAATCCCACAGTGGTTTTTCCTTATTTGGGTTTCCACGTTAAAATCTGGTGTTATGAGGTTTATGATGTTTATATGCTTTTGAGTTTGTATGTTTAGCAATTTTGGTTATATTACTGAAGTATATGTTACCGAAGTTGAATGTGATGTTTTTTATGGAAGATTAAGTTTGTATGATTCACGCCCCCCCCCCCCTCCCCTTATCTTGTTGGCTATTGGATCTGTACTGACATTAAGTATCAGAACTATCAATTGGTATCAGAACTTTGGACTCCAAAAGAAAAGTTTAAAGGTACTTGAGGCAAAGATCCAAAGATGTATAAGAGGGATGCACCAAAGTTGAATAAGTCAAGTTTCTCTACATGGTAGAAAAGGATGAAGTTGCACCTATCAAGAGTTGGAGAATATGTTGTATATTATCTGGAGATTGATTTCATCACACTGAGCACCTATCCATTGACAATGGAAGAGATAAAGGCAAAGCAAGAACATATCCAAGCAATGATTGAAATAACATCTGCATTGACCAACTCAGAGTTTAATGATCTAGAAGGCTGCAATGATGCAAAGGCAATGTGGGATAAGCTCATAGGGTGAACTCATAATACTGGTTCCCACTTTTTGACCAACTTTGACACTTAGATGAATATTTTGAAAAAAACCTTCACATTCAGACACCTACAACTTTTAAACCGTTAAGAATTTGAAGATGATATAAACTAGTGATTTTTAACATCTTGTTTGTAGATTCTAAATATAGTTTTTGTAACTTTGTTTGAATAAAATTTTATTGATTTTTCCATCTCCCTCAAAAAGTAGTTGTTTAGAGCAAACAACATTTTTTAAGAGTGATGTGTATCCTGAAACACATAATTTTTTTCTATAAATGATAAAAACTTATTTCTTTTGAATTTTGATTTGTAACATCAATACCTAGGGCATGCACTTGGTTTGATAGTGATATGTTGAATATTTTTTATTTTATTAAGTTTTGAAGTTCGACTAATTATAATTTGGATATAGGTGTACGTTTGAACACATAACTTGTTCTATATATATCAAAATTAAATTTTCTTATTTTTCTTAGAAAGAATACACCAATACCTAGTGCATAGATATTTTTCAGAATTTTTTTGAATTAGTTTACTATTTTTCCCAATGCATTGAATAAAGAAGTTCAAGTTCGGTGAAAAACCTACATTCATAAGAAATAAAATAAAAATATATTAATGAAATTAAATATATTAAAAGTTATACTATTTGGAAAGCTTATAATAAAGACTAAATAATTTTTAAAAACAACTTTTAAATGAATTAATTTGACCCCTGAAAAGCTAATGTAAAATTGGTTTTTTATCAGCATTTGATAGATGCAAAGGAGACTCCAATGCAAGTATGATTTAGAAGTAGAGAGATTCTATCTAAGAAATTTTGATCTAAGAGCCTTTGATTTAACTCTCTTCAATTAATTACTTCAAATGGGACCTCTTAAAGCTTAAATCATTATTTTTTTTTAAAAATGTATGATTTCACCAAAAATCAGGACGTACCAAAAAGTGGGAACCAGCTTTGTGAGTTCACCCCATATCAGTATATGGAAGAGATGAACATGTTCAAAGAGAACAAGTAGATAGTCTAAGAGGAAAACTTGAATCTATGAGGATGAATGAAGGTGAGAACATAACTTAGTACAGTGCAAGACTAAAGGAGATTGTCAATCAAATCAAAGGAGCAGGTGGAACTATTGAAGAAAAGGATATAACAAGTAAGTTGTTAAGAACCCTTCTATTGGCTTATGCAATCCAAGTCTCTGCAATCAATGAATTGAGGTTTGTACCTAATATACTAGTTTCTTTAGATGCTACTATTGGTAAGCTACATGCATTTGAGTTAAGTAACTTTGATAACAATGGATCTTCGGTAAATAAAGTTGAATCTGCATTTAGTCCTTTTCATCTTGATGAATCTAATGATTACAATGAAAGAAAGTATAAGTACTTTGAAGGAGATCACAGTGGATCAAGTGAAAGATTTTGTAAGAACATGGAAGAAGTACACAAACTGTATGAGAAAATCAGAAAGCAGAAAGAGTTTCAAGCATTATTAGCCAGAAGGTTACTGAGAGGCAAAGGTAAGTATAAAGGAAAACTACCTTTGAAATGTTTCAATTGTGATAAAATAGGACATATGGCTTCTAACTATCCTAACAAATATTCTACTGAAAAGGGAGATTACCAAGATGACAGACAGAAAGACAAGCATTACAGAGGACACCGAGACTTCAGAAGAAGAGATAGAAAGACATGCTTAATAGCTGATGAGGAATCCAATGATGACAAATTAGATGAAACTAATACAGAGGAAGTATTTTATGTGGCTATCAAAGATGGATTAGATGAAGAAAGGTATGAAGAAAAAGCCTTAATATCTCACATAAATACAAATGATTCTTGGATCATAGATAGTGGATGCTCACATCATATGACCGGAGACAAACACAAGTTTGTTATGTTAGAAGATTATGATGGAGGCTATGTAAGATTTGGTAATGATGCACCATGTCCAATGAAAGATAAAGGATCTATAACACTTCTTGACAATGCAAGATGCAATGATGTTTATTGGGTTGAAGGCTTGAAATACAATTTGTTGAGTGTAGAACAGCTAAACAATACAGGTTACCGAATAGAATTTCAGAAAGGAGTTGTCAAAGTTCATGACAAGAATGGAAAGTTAGCTACTACCGGGACAAAAACAAAAGGTAACACATTTCACCTTGACTCAACTCAGAACATGTGTTTGTATGCAAAGATAGATGATACCTGGTTATGGCATAAAAGGTTTTGTCAGGTAAATTTTGATAATCTGATCAAACTAAGTAAGAAGTACCGAATAAGAGGTCTACCGAGTCTTGAAAAACCTGAGAATGCTATGTGATGAGGATGCCAGATGGGTAAGATGACAAGATCAAGCTTTACAAGTAAGTCTTACACTTCTAAGGGAATTTTAGATCTTGTGCATACTGATCTTTGTGGTCCTATGAAAGTTCAAAGTTATTATGGTGATAAATAATTCATATTATTTGTCAATGACTATTCAAGGATGATGTCAGTAATGTTTTTAAAAGAAAAATTAGAAGCATTTCAAATGTTTAAATGGTACAAGGCAAGAGTTGAAAATGAAACAAGAAGACAACTGAAATGTCTTAGATCAGATAGAGGAGGAGAGTTCACATTTGATGAGTTCAACTTATTCTGCAATGATCATGGTATTAAAAGACAAGTCTCTGCACTGAGAACTCCACAGCAAAATGGAATAGTTGAGAGAAGAAACAAATCTATTGTGGATTGTGCTAGAACCCTGATGATTGAAAAGAAAGTGCCACAAACATTTTCGAGAGAAGCAATAAGCACTGCAGTTTACACTCTGAACTGAGTACAACTGAAGAAATGTACTTTGAAGACACCATATGAAATCTGGTATGACAAGAAACCTAATGTAAGTTATTTCAAAATCTTTGGAAGTAGATGCTATGTACACAAAGATGATAGAAATGGCAAGTTTAATAAAAAAAGAGAAGAAGGAACATTTCTAGGTTATTCTTCTAGAAGCAAAGCATTTAAATGTCTAATCAAATCATCTAACAAAATAGTAGAAAGTGCAAATGTGAAAATTGATGAATTTGTAGAAAGAAATGATGAAGGAAATTCCAAAGAACTAGAAGATTATGATGAATTTGTCTATGTTCAACCGACAAGTCCTATCAAGAGAACTGTTGAAGAAAATGAAGAAAATATCCAATTACCGAGTGATGAAGAAGATCATACAGAGCCTACCGAGCCTGTATTAGTCAAGTATGTCAAAAGACATTATGCACCAAGTCAGATTATAGGAGATAAGAATGATCCAGTGATGACAAGGAACAAACTGAGATAGAACACATGTCTAATATCTGAATTTGAATTGAGAATAGTGAAAGAGGCATTTAATAGTGAAGATTGGATAAATGCTATGACAGAAGAGATTGATCAAATCAAGAAGAATGACACATGGACACTAATCCCAAGAGTGAAGGACAAAATTGTAATCGGTACAAAGTGGATTTTCATAAACAAGCTAAATGAAAAAGGAGAAGTCATTCAAAATAAAGCAAGACTAGTTTGCAAAGGTTATGCTCAAGAAGAAGGAATTGATTATGGTGAAACTTTTGCACCTGTGGCTAGACTTGAAGGAGTAAGAACATTGTTGGCATATGCTACTTTCAAAAACTTCAAGATATATCAAATGGATGTCAAATCTGCATTTCTGAATGGAATATTAGAAGAAGAAGTTTTTATTGAACAACCTGAAGGATTTGTTGAAGACAATAATAAAGATCAAGTATGTAAATTGAACAAAGCATTATATGGTTTGAAACAAGCACCTAGAACATGGTATGAAAGATTGAACTCTTATTTGATTAAGATTGGTTTTATAAGGACAAGTGAGAACAACAATATGTACATGAAGAATGATGAAAATGGAATACTGATCTCAGCCATATTTGTTGATGATATTATATTTTTTGGAAGTGACTCTATATGCAAGAACTTTGGAAATGAAATGAGAAAAGAATTTGAGATGTCATTAATCGGTGAGATAAAGTATTTTATAGGTTTACAGATATCAAATATCATTATCTTAGAGAAGAAGCTCAAGAGAAGAAAGTGGTGTTGGAATATGTTAGCACAAGCGAACAAATAGCAGATATCTTCACCAAGCCAGTACCAAGGGACACTTTTGAATATCTTAGAAGTAAGTTAGGGGTCCTACCCCTATCTTCTATTCACTGACCGAGTTCGGTGAAAGCATCAATTCAATGACTCTATCAAATATCTATTTAGAGTTGATATTGATTTACACACTTTAGGATGTTTTCTAAAGGTGTACAGGAAATAATATAGGAAACAATACAGGGAACAGGAATTGAAGACAAAATGCTCTAACTAAGACTCAGTTGATACACAACAGCAGGAAATCACTTCATACAGGAAGAAATTAGGTTTTAGTTCTTTACTTTTTGGCATTGTTGTCAAAGGGGGAGAAGCCTAATATAAGGGGGAGAAAACTGATTGAAAAGACTGGAGAAAAGAGGAGAAGTCTAATGTATGGGGGAGAATTCTGATGATGGCAAGAGAGCATTTCAGTATTTCAGAATCACAACAATTTGAATCTTTTTAAGGTCAAATCAATTGGTTTTTCCATCAATGCCAAGGGGGGAGATTGTTGGCATTTGACATTATAACAGACAATGGGAGATTGTTGGCATTTCAATAAGGATATTGAGAAGGTTGTTGATGATTATGGATATAACTGATTAAGGATGTTTACTGCCTTCATATTATTATTTTGTCATTGATGTCAAGAAATTGAATTTCTAATTTAGTATGATGTTGCCATATCTTGAGAATTATGATTTGAAGAGTATAAAGTTGTTAGTAAAAGACACAGGAAAGAATATGATTAATAAGGGGATGAATAAGGTATTCAATGGGCAACTATTACCGAGTCAAACAATGATGAGATCATGATGTTTCAATTGTTTTAACATCATACATATGTTGTAAATTGTAAGGTTAATACTATACTATGTTATCGAGCAAAGAACCTAGTCGGTAAACCCTAAGGAACCTAGTCGCTAAACCTTAAGGTTATCGCTATCGATTAATGAAGGCAGAATGTCTACTGAGTGAAGTTTAGTATTTACTGAGTTGTAACCGAGCTATAACAAAATACATTAAATGGTTACATGCATTATCTAATGAAGGAAGCTAATGAGCTGGAACTGATTAAAATGATTGGTATGTCATGCATGAAGTTTGTTAATGAATCTATGGCAAAGGAAAATCAGCATGAAGATCTACAGCTCAGATTGAACCGCAATACCCTAGCACAAGTTCCAAGAAATGTATGCAAGTTCCAAGTTAGGGTAAAATGTTTTTAGATCGAAGGATACATTGAACCTGGTCAAAGTTTGAATATCTGATTAAGGGGTTAGCTAATTTTTTATAAATAGGGAACTATTGATAAACAATGTATGTGGGCAAATGTATACATAGGAATGCTACATAGTGATTACTGAGCACAAAAGCTTGAAGACTTGTTTTAATAACAGAGTATAGAAGCCCAACAGATAGACAAGATTAGTTCTATGTCTAGATTGTATTGAACAAATAAGAATCTGCTTTAGCATTTTAGATGTGAAGTTGCAGATAGATTTTTATTATTGTTATTTTGTGAAAGTGATAGAAAATCTCTTAACCGAGTGGACTTAATAGTCTTATTTGTAAAATCCTCTAGCAAGGTGACATTCTAATTGATTGTTTGAAATCCTTTAACAAGGTCACTTCTAACAAGGTGAAGATCCTAACAGATCTGAGGGAAATCACTTAACCGGGTCACATCTAGCAATGTGTCTGTAATCTTTAACAGGATTTTCTTTTAACCAAGCATATTCTAGAAGAGTATATTTCTTAGTGGGTATAAAATCCCATAGTGGTTTTTCCCTATTTGGGTTTCCACATTAAATCTGGTGTTATGAGGTTTATGATGTTTATATGCTTTTGAGTTTGTATGTTTAGTAGTTTTGGTTATATTACTGAAGTATATGTTACCGAGGTTGAATCTGATGTTTTTATGGAAGATTAAGTTTGTATGATTCACCCCCCCCCCTCTCATCTTGTTGGCTATTGGATCTATACTTACATTAAGTATCAGAACTATCAAAGTTCTCCATGAGGAATTTTCATGGGGATTGGTGCTTGGCTGCCCCAGAGAAGTGAGTTTCATGGAGGGGAGCTAGTGGGATCAAGCACCTAAGTATCCACTCTGAATTATTTAGCTCGAGGTAACCCCCCAAGTGAGATTCAACAACTATTGTCTAGTCCATCTCTAGAATTTGTGCTTGCGTGATCAAAATAATCAAACACTTTCAAACAAACAAACATTGTGTCTTCTTTGTTTTCAAGTGTATGCAAAAATATTTCACATTATACATGGTTCCCCTTAAAATGGGCATATTATGTGATACTAGGACCTATTATGTGATATTAAGACCTATTATATACATTAATACTTATCTTAAATATGACATAATAGAACCTATTATGACATAATAGTCTTATTATGACTTAATACATGACCACGTATGCAAAAACATTTCACATTATATACTTGAGTCCAGGCCTTAAGACCTATATTTATGATATATTAGGGCCTATTATGTATGTGATATTAATGACCTATTATCGCATAATTTAGGTCCTAATATCACATACATAACAAGTCGTAATATTTGAATAATATATGTCTTAAGGGGAGTCAAGTATATTGTGAATTTTTTTTGCATAGGTGGTCATATTAAGTCATGTAATTAATAAGACCTATTATGACATAATAGGTTCTAAATGTATGTCATATTTAAGACCTATAATCACATAATAAGTTGTAATATCACACAATAGGTCTTATTCTTACTTAATATGACCATGTATGCAAAAAAAATTATATATTAATATACATGACTCCCCTTAAGATGGATATATTAAATGTGATATTAGGACCTATCACAGGCGATTAAATAGGTCTTAAATATGACATAAGTTAGAACCTATTATCACATAATAGGTCCTATTTATATGACTTAATATGACCACATATGCAAAAACATTTCACACTATTTAAGTTCAAGAGTCCCCTTAAGACCTATATTATGCAGATATTAAGACCTATTACATGTGATATTAGGACCTATTCTGCAATAATAGGTCTTAAATATGACACATGTAATAGTCCACCTATTATGACATAATATCTAGGTCTTATTAAATGACTTGAAAATTTGGTTTCAAATAACTTGCAATTTCATTGCATTAAAAATATTCTATGTCCTCTTAAATTATGTGCAGACCGAGCTCGAGAAGAAGGGAGTTCTCAAGCAGGAGTTGAGGAAAATGAACTTGTTGAAGAACACAATATAGTTGATGAACATAGAGAGGAGCTTTCCCAAGTTGAACTAATGGAGGTTGAAGGAGAGGGGCCAGGCTCCTTACCTCCTACCACTAGTATGAATGAGCATATTTTGGATCTAGCTAACAAAGTGAAGAGAAATATTTCTTATAAATATTTAGATAATTTACTTGAAATGGATGTGGATGAGTTTAAACATCTCAATGAAGAACCTAGACATACTAAAAGGAGGCCAATGAATAAAAGTGAAAAAGAAATAATGTCTCATTTCAACAATTTTGATACTACACTAGAGAAAGCACAATTATTATCAATTGTACTTGCTCGTAAAGACTTAATAGATCCACTAAAATTGTTGAGTATAGATACAACAAGTCAAAAGAGGAAAACCTCTCAACTACAAAAATATATTGTTGATAATGTTGAGAAAGTTTTCGTGAACATTGGTAAAAAATCTCCAATAGTAGATAAGACCATTTCAAGAAGAGTGTTGTTCACATATTTAGTAAATGAAAGATTACCTCAAAAAAGACAAATGTTTTTACTACCATCTAAGTTTTGTTTTAGTAGAAGGAAAATATCAGAATATGTGAAAAGGAGAAAAAGTTTGGATGATACTAACTCAAAAGGGAATTGGGCAATTATGTGTAGAGCTCCTCATTTTGATAGAATTGAAGATGTTGTTAGAAACTTGGTGACAAGTTTTTTGAATGATAATACTTGTCCTTCATCAAATAGTAGAGATGTTATCAAGCAAAGGATTGGCCCTGATCATTATGATCTCCATGTAAAAAATTGGTTAGACACAACAAAACATGAATTGTATGTGTTGTTTAATAGAACAAACCCTCACATAAAGATTGGAAAAACCATGTTTGAATGGTTAAGGTGTGAAGGTAAAAAAAGTATTCAAAACTTATTGTTGTCGGTATCACATCGAATTTGATCTATACTATCAGGTTTTTCAAAAGATTAGAGAAGATAGTGATGGTAATGAAAAAGCTCCTACTAAACAAACAAGTCAATTCATAGCATCCATCTTATGTGATAAATCAGATGATAGTGCTACAGGTCAAATAAATTGTATACAAGGAATTTTTGGAACATGCAGAGAGTTGGCTAAATTTTCTTTGAGAGATGAAGATACTAACATGAGGAAGATGGCAAATTGCAAGAGTTACAAGTACAAAAAAATTGAAACAAAATTTCCAAAGGAATCTATAAGGTTAGATTATGTAGAAGAGGAGATACCTATTGGAACATTTATAGAAAATTTTTGTAAGTTGATAAAACCATACATATGCCATTATTTTCTTTCCAAGTGGAAAATTGAACAATTTAAAACATTAGGAGACACTTTCCCACTTGGAACTATTCTATCAGTAGTGGACTTCGCAGAAAATATCTTTTGCACATCAAAAAGAGATTCAATCAGAGTATTACTTTTCAAAGAAAATCACTATTATGGTGCATGTGTGCTATCGACATGCACAAATTTATTTGGACGGTGTTAATAGGACATCTGAAAATCCTGTCATTAAGAAAGAGTACCACTTCTATATGAGTGATGATAAGGAGCATGACACATTTTTTGTACAACATTGCTTTAAGAAGTTTTTTGAATATTTGAAAGAGAGAGGCATAACAATAGTTAAATATTTTGTTTGGTCTGATGGATGTGCAACATAATTCAAATCTTTGAGGCCATTTTAGGAAATATGTAGATATCATCGAAATGACAAAATACCACATGTTTGGAGTTTTTTTTAGAGTGGTCATGGAAAGGGTGAACATGATGGTGCAAGATCTTGTATCAAACGTGCTCTAAGAATGCATCAAAAAAATTATACAAGAGATCATATAGATGATGCACATGATGTTGTTGAATGGTTTAAGAAACACTTTGTGCAACCTAATTATCCTGGTGAATCATCATCGAGAACATATAGGCCCATTCCATACAGAGTGTTTTGGGAGATAACCAGTACGTGTTCTCTTTTAGTGTTTTAAAATATTTTTTAATTTTTTAAAATGCATTCCTAGTTCAAATATTTTAAAACAACTTGATCTACGTATGTTTGTTTACACATGTACATTTTGTAGATGTGGATAGAAGATCAATGCATGGATGCAAGATCGTGGAGAGGATAAGATCTTTGCATTGTGTCATGAGCAAATATAATCGCCCATGGACATTTTACACTAGGGATTATTCATGTTTTTGTTTTGATTGCATTTTGGAAAACTATATTGATTGCAAGAACAAAGAACTTGGATATGTTAGTGAATGGAAATTGGTGCCACTAGATGTTTCTGACACATACGAGGAAAATGAGAACGAAATCTTTGAAGACATTCCTTTGATTTTTGTTGATTATGACCATATTTCAGGATTGATTAAAAAAGGTATATGTATGTACACACACACACACACACACACATATATATATAATTTATTTCCTTTAAAAAATGTTGCGTATGTAAATAAATTATATAAGCTTTTAATTGAGTACATACATTTTAAATTTATAACTTGTTTCAAATTGCAGGAGATATTTTCGCAGCCATAGATGAAAATGGAAATATAGAAGGTGTTAGTTATTATTTATTGTGTTGCACAGAAGAGAGAAACAAGTTAACAAAATATGCAATGAGCGATGGAATGTCCTTTCCCACAGGTTTGAACTGATTTAAATGTTTAAATTAATTTAAATAAATTTATTTTAAACATGCACATTTTTTAATTTTTATATATACATAGATCATACATGAAAATTTTTAATTTTTTATTTCTTATATGCATGTACATGCAGGCTCAGTTGTAGTACAAGGGACATATTTCAAACAAGTTGATGTAGGGACTTTGCAGGGTCATAACTTTTGACTCGGTTTTCCTATTGGGCTGAAATTTTATGTAGATGTGTATCTTGAGGAGTTGATTGGATTTTTATCCAAACCTAGTTTGATGGGGCCCCCAAAAATTCAAATTTTTAGGGTCAGATTTCTTCATCTAAGGCCTCAAAATTGGCTTTTACTTTCTTTTTCAATTTTTTAGAAAGTTGGTTTTTTAGTTAATTTTGAGCTCAAAATCTTTATGAGATTAGAAAGTTTTTTTATTGTGTCATGGGAATATTTTTTATATTTCTAGAAGATTTCATGATTTTTGGGATAGATTTGAAAATTTCCTTAAATGGTAATTTTTGGTTTTTGTAAAAAATCTACCCAAAAGGAAATTTTTGGTGATTGTTTAAGATAGGGACTTTTTAATTGTAATGTCAGAATGGTTGGGGTTGCAAAAGAATAATGAAGAACATTTGATCCAGACTTGTGTTTATTTCTGATTATTCTTTGTTATATTGGTTATGTTTTAACTAGCTACATCACAAGTAAAAATTGTTGAACATGGGATTCATTTCACTGAATACCCAATTGACAACAAGGTATATCAGTATAACCACTTGTTCATTGATTTTGACCTAATTCTTCATATAGTTCCACATTTTGGGAGGTCTCAAAAGTGGAGACTAGATAGTGAAGATCGTGCGAAAATATTAAGTGTTATTGAAGAGCGGTCTGAACCACTTGATGGGGTATGAACTATTTAGTAAACCAAATTACATGTGTTTGAACCCATGAATTGAATTAATAAGATAAATTAGAACTTAACTCAATGTTTTGAAACTTGGATAAATTATTAAATACATTAAAATGTTTGAATTTAATATTTGATATATATACATATATGGCTTGTGTGGACCATATTGTTTAGTTAAATATGAAATTTTTAATTATATTAAATTATGATGTATGACTAATGTACATGTTAAATAATAGTATGTGCATGAATGCAAAGTAAATTGGGATGTGCATGAGTTGAAAATGTGTTAAGGGGATGTATGCACTTGATTAGGATGTATATATATCTAAATTTAAATGCACATGCATAATTTGTAAGTTAAAATATTTTAGCATGTACATGTAAAGTAAACTAGGATGTATGTATTCATTTAATTTTAAAAAAGTATTTGTATTAAATTTGATATTAAATTAGGATGTATGTGTGTAAATTTGAATAGGTCTTAAGGGGGTCACATGTACAATTAAGATGTATAGAATCTAATTCTAAATGCATGTATGCATAATTTGTAAGTTGTTAAAATAATTTAGCATGTATGTAAAGTAAATTAGGACATGTATTTATTTAATTAAAAATGTATTTGTATGAAATTTGATGTTAAATTAGGACATGTGTGTGTAAATTTGAATAGATCAAGAAGGGGGGTCACACGTGTGTTTAAATTTGAATATTAAATTAGGACATTTGTAAATTTGATATTAAATTAGGACATGTGTGTAATAATTGAAGAGTGGTCTAAACCCCTTGATGTGGTGTGAACTATTTAGTACACCTAGAAGTACATGTGTTTGAACCAATGTATGAATTTCTAATTTTTAATGCTTTAGAATGTTCACTTCTACTTAACCTGTTCCAGATGAAACTTCTAGAATTTAAATTATTAATTATGTTCGCTAACTTGAGTTCATTTATTTGATATGAACAAGTGTGACTTTAATATTGTTCATGGCTTGCACAGTGGAGTGGATATATTGCTAAATAAATCATTTAAATTCAATGCATATCTACATATACATGTTGCATGTAGTAAAATTTAAAATTTAACTAAACATATTAATATTTTTTTAATCTATCTACATGTACACAAATTCAATTACATACATATATATATATGTATGTATATGTATATGTATACACATATATACATGCATACATATATATATATACATATACATATACATATACATACACACACACACACACACATATATATATATTTATTTATATATATATATATATATATCTAGATACATATATATATATACATACATACATATATATATATGTATATATATGTATATATATGTATGTACATATATATACATATATATATATATGTATGTATATATACATATATATACATATATATGTGTATATATATATACATATATATATATATTATATATATATATATATATACATATATATATATATGTATATATGTATATATGTATATATATATATATATATATATATATATATATATATATATATATATATATATTGTAATGCCCTGCTAGGAAACCCCGAAGGGATAAAGCTAAAACATACAAATGGAGTGCAATAATCTTTTTTTTTTTTTTAAAGTTAAACACAACATTAAGATACAATGAGATATCAAAGATTCAGATTACATGGCGGAAGACATCAATTAACACCAAATAGTTTCCCAATGTGATTACTTAATTACACATTTAACTTAACTCACACTAATAAATCCAATAAGCTAATTATCTTAAAAATGAGATAATTCTTAAACAAGGATAGTTTCTTTTAAAAGATGAAATATAAATCACATGCTAATGTTTATCCATTATGATTCATTCATACCTCACATTCAAGCTTTTCATTAAACTATAAGCCATGCATCTAATATTCTAACACACAAGAATTTCATCATAAACTTATGAGATCTTTCCATGCATACTTAATTTCCTTAACAACAACTGAATATATTTCATTACTCTAAGCTACATTCTTTCACGATCCAATTTACTGCATTTTAAAAGATGATTGCATATATGCAGTTACAATTAATTTCATCTTATCCACTTATACATTCTAACATATGCCATTCATACACGATAAAACTGAAAAAGGAAACATAAGAGAATAAGCATCACATAACACCAAAATGATCTCAGAGCTCACCCCTAGAGGGCTACATCTCCGAGTTTGCTTAACTACAAGACCTCTCTGATAATTAATAAAGTTAAGAATACATGAGGTTCTCATAATTTACAATCTTGCCATCAAGACGAAACATAATCAATATACAAATGACCATATCGGTCAATAAATACATAAATGATCCCTAAAAAGGAAAGGATCTAGCTAAACATAATCAAAGCTAATACAAAGGTCCACTAGAGCATCCAAAAAACTAAGTCATCACAACCCAAGGTATAGCATGAAACTAGGTACTCACAAGGGCATAAGCAACAGGGCGACTCCACAAAAGTGCTCCTATCAAGACAATACAACCACAAACTAGTGAATGTAGGGACAAGTGTCATCACACCACCTAGTATGGTTACCATGGCAGGTCTTCATAGGTTCTGACCCCATACATTGGGTTATCCTAGCAACCTAATCCAAACCTCCAGCCCATCCAAGCCTCATGTGGACCCACACATCCTTTCGTGAAGACAAGGATGATGGTTTGTCATTTCAGGCCTTCTCACAACATGTCGAGTCTATGTTAGCACTCATCCCATGTGTGAGGCACAATTATCTTACTTAGTGATTAACATTCTAATCTAGTGTTAGGTTACCACTTATTAGACTCACTTTCGATGGGTTACCCAGTAGCCACTTTGGGCACGACCCCTAATCGAAAGCCACTTACCATATGACACTAGACCATACTCAACGAACTCAAAACCAAGGAATACACATGGTCAAGAAAACAGAGTTCAAAATGGAAGGAACAACCATTTGGTCAAACACGACTCAAAAGAGGTACTCTAACTAGAGACATGACCAACTATGGTCAACCACAAATCATCATTCGACACCCACATAAAGGATATGACCAATAAAACACCACAACAAAATAACAATCAACTTGAGTCTGAGGACAGCAACAGGTACCCAAATCAACCATACAATAGGGTCCAATCAAACAAACCAAGGCTTGCCATTACTTAGGCAAAAGTGAATACAGAAATTAAACTCGCATAGGCAATAACCAGCAGATACAATCTTTTCCGAAATGATTTAAACATTAAATGTCGATCAAGATTTCTAAATGATCTAAGTTTGATTGCAGTTATCTACCTCATCTAAGTACAGGTTGTTCTTGGTTTTCTAACTCTCTAAGGTTCATTTGCCTCGAACATACATAAATATGCCATTATGAGTTCTTAAACCAATTTCACATAAATATAATTAAAAAACCATTAATCAACTAAATATGATATTTAATCTTCAATTAAAACATCATTGTCATACTAGTTCAAAATAATTCCTCCAAATTTGTCTTTTCAGAACCAAGTTAAACTATATGGATCAAGGAAACATAAACATATAAGGAATCCAATTAAAGATAGTCCATTCCTAACTTAACAATTATTTCCTCGTGCATATATAGAAAATTACCAAAATTAAATATTAATGACTATATATTTATTAATCCACAATTAATAAAATATATACAATTGATAATAACAAAATAACAAATTAAGTATTCAATTAGAAAATATGCATTAATAATAAAATACAATTTGAAAATTAATTAATGTATATTGCCACTTATACAATTAATTAATTACAAATAATCATAATTTATTATTTAAATGCCATATTTAAACTTAATTTAAATTTATATTTAATAATATTAAATTATTATTATATATATATATATATAATTTTTTTTTATTATAAAAGAAATATATATTAAAAAAAAAACATTTTTTTTTAATGAAATAATAAAAAAAGGTAAGGGGGGGGATACCCACATGGACCCCATGTGGGTCCCCCTTGGTAGCCCACGCTACCTTTGGTAGCGCTGCTACCAAAAGGTAGTAGTTCGCTACCATTGGTAGCGCTACTACCTTTTGGTAGCAGTCCACTACCATTGGTGGCACTGCTACCAATAGGTAGTAGCCACTACCTTTGGTAGCAACTACCTCCAGCGTGGTGGGGGTTTGTGCCCTGCCACATGGGTTTAATATTATTTTTTTATTTTGTATTTTTTTAATTTTACTGCTACAAGAAAATAAAAATGCTTGCACAACAAAAAAAAACACAGTCTCCTAGAGACTTAAAATAATTAAATTTTCCAGTAGCAAGGTTTCTTTTCTTTTTCCTTTTTTTTTTGTTTTTATCAAATACCCAGGTTTAAGAAGGGAAATTTTTCCCAAAACAATGCCATATTGGCAAAATGATAAGGATTAACATCCATTATCCAAACCCAGGCAAATTTATCTGATTGAAGCTTGAATTTGAAAGCATTTATTTGGAATTTTAACAAATTTCCATTGTAAACAGCCAATCTCAAGTTTATTTTTTATTTTAAAACAATCAGAGCAACCAAAAACTAAACTTGGAATGGAAACAACAAGAAGGGTTTGGATTGGAAATAAAATTGCATCTGTTTCATTTTCCCCAAATAGATGGGAGTTTTCCATCTTCACACACAAATTTCTTAAAAATACAAAACAATTTCTTAAAAACAAGAAAATCAATGAAATTAACTAGAGGCCCACTTGGCTCAGCAATCCTGGCAAGATTGAAGAAGAGCCCCATTCTCCAGCTCAAGAAATTCCCTTTCTTCTCAAAACCCCCAAATTTTCCATCCAAGAATATTTTCCAAAAAAATGTTTTTCTTCAAAAAAATCAACCTCTCATATTTTTCCAAAAACCTAGGTTAAATGGTAAAGGTTTGACCAAAATTTTATTTTTGGAATTAAATTTTTTATTGAAAATAAATCACAAAAATCATTCTTTTAAACTATATTAATAATTTAACTTGCTTTTCCAATTCAAAATTGATTTTCTCAAATAACTAAATTTAACCTTTCTACTTCCAAAATGCCAAGAAGATAAAATTAATTCTATTTCAATTAAATTTAAATCTTTCTTTTCATAAGCATAAACATAACAAATTTAACATTAAAATTAACTATTTAATTGAACTTGCTCCCAATTTAAATCGAGCAGTTCAATTTAACAATAATCGCATAAAGAAACCCTGTTTAATTTAGTCCATTAATCTGTAATGCACAACACATATTTAATCAAATTAAAGATTAAGGATTAATTACTCAATTTAACCATACACACCAAACACGCAAACCAAGAAGGTCAACTAGATAGACGACTCGCAAACCCAACCAAAAGGGAATACCAATGATGATTGACAATGCTCACTTGAGCATGACTATGGTCAAACTATGGTCTTACAACCACCTAATCCAACTCTAAGGATTAAAGAGGTACACTCAAACCTGTAAATTCAAGTGGAGACAAACCTCACACCCATGCGGCACTATACCTGAAATCTCCTGCAACCAAGAGTCATGCATGCATACATATATAAACTTAATGAAAACGTTAGCTCGAGATAATAACATGAAATAGGAAAGCTAATCAGCTTCCATAAAAACTAGTGTGAAAACCACTTCAACAACTATGCACTAACTCAAAAAATCTGACTATAATCATTATATTAAAATAAACTAACCAAGGTCAAACTGAGATTAGAATTTGATTAGGGCAGGGGTACTACACACACACACACACACCCACACACACATATATATATGTATGTATGTAAGTATGTATATGTGTGTATGTATGTATATATATGTAAGTATATATGTAGATACATATATATATATATATATATATATATACATATGTGTGTGTGTGTGTGTATGTGTGTGTGTACACACACACACACACACATATATATATGTATTTATGTATCTATATATATGTATGTATGTATGCATGTATCTATATATATATATGTATGTATGTATGTATATATGCATATATATATATATATATATATATATACACATGTACATATATATAGATACATACATATATACATACATATACATACATACATACATATGTATATATGTATATGTATGTATATATGTATACATATACATATATACATACATATACATATATACATATATATATGTATATGTATGTAAATGTATATATATGTGTGTGTATATACACACACACACATATATACATATATATATGTGTATCTATATATATATATGCATATATATCTACATATATATGTATATATATACATATACATATATACATATATGCATACGTATATATATATATATATATATATATATATCAAAGTTTTAGAGTTATATTAAAAATATTTTTTTATTATTCATTTACACCAATTCAATCTAGATGATCCATATAATATAATTTAAAAGAATAATTAAACATGCATACATACACATGTGATCGCTAATAAGTTACATATATATAATCAAACACATCAAAATTAAATAAATATTTAAAGTATATATCAAATGTGCAAATATGATGAAACATAAATTGTACATATATATAAAGTGTGTAAGTAATCTAACATGTGCATGATCATATATAATCTGAATACAAATGATGTGATATATAATCCAGGATCAAAAACAAACTATATAAAGTATATAATCTAAGCTTACATGCGTGATATATATAATCCAGTCCATTAAACACAAAATGCATAAAGTATAATATAACATACATGCATGAAATATATAATTTGATCAAACACAAACTATATAAAGTATAATCTAAACTTCATGTGCATGAATATTGTTGGTAAACATATTTGTCACTTTGAATTATCCTTCAAACTTGACCCTATTCACCCAAAAAGGGGTGACAATCATCCCAACAGTTGGAGAGATTGTTGTGAAACCACAATCTTCCTCTGCATTTGAGAGGGGCACCTCCCTCGTATGATGAGAGTATTTAGGATTTTTTTGTACTTTGAACCTGAAAGTACATAAAGGAGAAAACCCAAAACTAAAGAAAGGTAAAGAATAGAAACCTCAACAATAAACATATGAATACTAATTGAGATTCCACAATACATAATGATTACAAAGGGGGATTTAAGCACAATATGACTTTTGACTTGCAGTAATGACGAAAGAAGGGCTACAAATCTCAACATACAAAGAGATAAATAACTCTAGAACATCCAAACTAGGATACCAAAGCTCGATAATATTTCATTACAACAATTGCATGAATCATAAACATTCCAATAGATGATAAATGATTTGCACATGGACAAAACATGCCACTAATTTGACACATGAAAAATGAACAATGATAACTCAAGAAGAAAATATAGAACATATGAACTAAATGCACATCCTTTATTATTTCCATGAAATTATACAATCCTAAGAACTCTCTTATACAAGGTACAAAACCAAAAGTCATCAAACTTGCTCTTTAAAAAATTCTGCATAGTCTCTCCCTTTTGAAAAAGTCTCCCCCTTTTACACATGAAATAGCCTTGCATTTATAGGAATCTTAAAATAGCTACGTAGATAACCAACTCATAACCACTTTGTGTAACTACTTAGGATAACATCCTAAATAACTACTTAGGATAACTAACTAAGTTAGTCACTTACGATAACTACCCTTTTAGAAATGAGTTAGGCTAACTATTTCTTAGGAACAAGTTAGGATAACTAATTTTTACAAGAACTAAGTCCAAATTCTAACTTGTGTTAAAATAAGTGACATAAATCACTTTTACAAATAGGTAAGTAAAAACTTGTAATGTTTGAAAGGAGCAAGTCACCATCTTTGTTGGTGTAGTTTCCATCTGCACCTGCTTCATGTCCCTAATACCTTTGAAATTATTTTTGACATTGGACATTGTATGTGTTTGCTTTCTTAATTCACACTTGCAACATGTCTATGCTATCACATTCTTAGATGAAATTTCTTTTTGTCATGTTCTTCAGTGGATAACCATATCATGTTCCAAGACTTCTATTATCTATGCAAGCTACTGGCAAATGAGTGTGTAATTTGTCTTTACTCTTGCTGACATCATTTTCTTGCAAGTTTCTATCCCTTTTTGATGAATTTATTGTATGTATATCACAGACCATTAGAGCACATATTGCTGCAGCCACACATTATTGATTCAAAAGCTATATATGAATTACAAAACAATGTATTTACCCCTTTTTTTATTCCCATAATCTTTAGCTTTTGGAAAAAAAGGTATGTCTCAATACGCATCATGAATACACACTACATCCACCATAGGTCCAACTCACAATTTAATAAACTTATATCCACCATGACTATGAAGTTAAAATAGCTCATTATCAACTACTATGTTGTGATAAAGTATATTCTTTTGATTGAAGCATGTACAACCTTCATCCACTAATTAGAATGCAAACTGAGCTTATGATGTGATAATGAATCAAGAGTGCTTCGTGAATTCATGAATTTTGAGAGCTTCCTTGCAAAATCCATTTTGTACGCATTTTGCAATGATTTCATTTCATTCTTTGAGAGACATCTTTTGGAGGCATTATGTCAAGACATTCACGTACCCTGCATAAGCTTTTACTTTTGATGCACATCCACAATGAGTTCCAAAACTCCTAATTTTGCACAGGCAAGTAGGATACAGGCAACAATTGTGGACTTTGACTTTGTCCTACCGATTGCATTGGACTCAAGTCTCTGCTTGCACATTGTGCATGGATGTCTTTCATAACCATAAAGATTGGTGGGATTCTATTTTACAACTAACAATGATGTTAGCTTAGAGTTTCTTCAAATTGCATGCTTTTCCTATTTGAGATCTTAAAATACATTCTATTACACATTTTTAGTATTCCTAACTCAATTATAATAAATAACTTATGTTTTGGCTTCTTCATTGCTAACACAAACTTTCCAATTTCCAACAACTCCTCATTTGGAGGATTCGTGATCACCCACAATTCCATTGGCATTTTATTCAAGTGAAGCAACTCACCTGCTAATTGTATTTGCTTTGAAGTTTCTAAATTTATTTTAACAAATTCATTTGTCTATTCCTTGCAGTCATTGTATTTTGTTTGTGCCTTGGGTAGTTATAATAACTACCTTCTTTTAGCCAATGGCAGTCCATATATCGGTAAATTCACTAAACAGCACAAAACATTGATGTTCGTTTCATTTGAACTTTGTTTCCGCCACAATCTTGGCAATCTTAGTGAGCATGGTGAAGATTTGTAACAATCTTCAAATCAGTTATAATAACTGACTTTTCAACCATAGATGTATCGACATTTTTAAATACTTGGCCAAGCTTCTAATTGGTAATTTAGCCAACTTTGACAACAAGGCCGAAGTGGTGAACACTTTTTATTGTATTGCTAATTTGCATATTTCATCGATCAACAATAATACATTTAGTTTGCATGTGTTCAAGGATATCTAGGTGCTCATTTGTTTTCCATTTATGCTTCAATGTCAACTCTAATTTGATCAGGGTGGTGCATGATTGACTTAAGAGCTCTCATTGTGAAGATGATTTACATAAAAACTTAAAATTTGATGTGTTTAAAATGGGGGCTAACAAATGGCTTTGACTAGGGACAAGGACTGCAAAGGATGTAGGATCAACCCAAAATCTCTGGTTCGTAGGCTAGTGCACTATCCATTGGGCAATAGAGTCAAAGAGGAAACAACATAGGGAATAGCTGGAGAACCCAGACACAAACCAAAAATGGGATGAACACAACAAAAATTCTAACTAAAGTATGTACATAGTAAGCAAAGCCCACCTCAAACTTCTCTAGGATTGTCATACAAAACCATTCACAGGCTGAGAGAAATAGGCACCTTTATGGAAAAGTGGCATGCATCCATGTGACACCTGTAAGCTTAGTAGGTTGGAAATATCGACATGTATAATATGATAAAAATCTTTTTCCAATGAACCAAACAACCATCTCTCATCATAAATTTGTGGGCTCACTTGAATCAAATTGGTACCACCTTGAATAATATTGGTAATTTGTGGAATATTCTTAAGCATACCAATATCCTCTATTTGAAGATCCCTATAATAGTTTTGATTGGAAAAAATCAAGCCTCCAATTGGATATCCTTTATATAATTTGAGAAGTGAAGAAGCTTGAGCTGGTACAGATATTTTCCTTGAATGTCAACCTGAAAATCACCTATAGAAATACACTCATATGAAAACAAAGGATTGAGGTACACACTTTCACCATAGGAGAAGTCATCATTTGAATCCTTCAAACACCAATCTAGGATACAATCATTATGAGAGTTAACTTCATTGGCTTCCTTCATTAGATCATCCATTACTTCATTCCTTGCTTTACTATTGGCATAATTCCCAAAGCTATCCTTTGATATAGGTGAGTCTTCTTGGTCTAAAGATTCAAAAAGTGGATTGTTGTGAACTTTGAATTCTTCATAAGGCATAAATTGCACTTCCACCAAGGTTGATACACTTACATAGATTTCACTTTCAACTTTCTCAACAATATCCATATCGCCTTCTATATTCTATTGAATAGAGAATTCTTCTCCATGACATTCTTCATGAAATTTGAAAACTTCATACTCATGTTGCATATATGATAAATATTGGATGCTTGGTGATTCATCTTCTTTCACTTGGGGCTGATCTGGAAGATCATCAATATTTTCAAATGTAAATGTCTAAATTTTTGAAGGAAAAGAAGATATATGTAGAGTTTCATTTGTGATTGCCTCTCCATTGGTCATGATAGTGAAAGGTTGCTTAGAAGTTGGTGAAACTTGGACATCATCAATGCTACTATCATCTCCATTGATTGGTGATGGAATAATAGGAATTTCTTCTCCACAAAGGAAGTCATCATCCAAAGCATTTAGAAACAAACTAGGAATAAAGACTACTTGAAATTCATCTTTATGCATCTCTTCTTTATCATTATCTTCAATCTTGGGCTGCATGCATGCCTGTAAAGCATTTGATACCCTTTCTTCAAGCTCCTTATTTTCAAATTGATGGAACACTTCTTTCTTGTTGTCGTAACCTTCATAATGCTCATGGTATCTGTTAGCCCTATATTTTTGCTTGTTCCTAAAGCCTCATGATTAGCTAAAAATCAGCCATTTTTAATGTTTTAATGCTGAAGTTTTTGTGGCCAAACTCCATATCAGTTGAGAGATTTTAATTCTTTAATATTCGAGTTACCCATATGTCCAAATAATTAAATCTCAAGTCTTATGTTGCATATGCCAAAATTATTTTTGGGTTATGCTCTACTTGGCTCATTTATTCTACAGTTAAAATTTCACAAAAAATGGAGTTTTCACTAAAAAGTTATGAAGGTTTTTCTATGGCAGCCCAAAGGAACAATTATCATTGAACTTGAACCTCGAACCTCCTTAGGTTCAAGCAGTTCAAAAGGTTCAAAAGGTTCAAAGGTTCAATGCACAACCAGATATGAAAACAAAGTGATAAATCAAATATAATGTGGGTGCAGTTTGTGTTTTGAACCTTCTGATTAAACCCCGCAGGTTCAAGGTTCAAGCGGTTCAAAAGGTTCAAGGTTCAAGCAGTTCAAAGTTCAAGGTTCAAAGTTCGAGGTTCGATTTCAGAGGTTCAAATTCAGAATTCAAAGATTCATTAGATGCAAGTTCAGAGTGTGTAAGTTCAAAATTTCAGCAATTTCAATAATCCATTAACATTGGCATGTCTAATGTTTGTAATTTTTAATGTAATCCAAAACCATGGATTTTCTGAGATAGAAAAATTAGTCTTGGTGTGGGGGGCATAACTTTTAATTGCATTGTTGGATCGGGCTGAAATTTTAACAGGTTTTAGAAAACCTATTTTTCTAAATCCTCACTAGAGCGATCAGAAAAATATTATCTCAGTCAAAAGTTATTTATCTCTGAGTATGGGTGTATAAAATTTTTGAGATAAAAAGATTTGAAGATTTAAAACAAAAAAAATGTTATCAAGAAGAGGATAAAAGATAAAAGAAAAGATTGATTAATTATCTTTTCAAGAATCAGTTATTGATAACTGAAAGTCTCTTTAAAGAAAGAGAGAGACTATATATATGAGGAAAAAAGAAAAGAAAGGGGTTTCAAAAACTATGATTTTGGGAGAATCAGATAATATTTTGGTTATCATATGAATTGTTTGGATGATAGAATGACTAGTTATTAATGAAATGTTATCTTATCTTTGAATCTGTGTGTTCTTAGATTTGTAATCTTTCTTAAGTTGATTATGAACACAATATAATTTGATGATCAGTTACCTATGTAATCCTTTTCAATTCATATTTATTATTAGTTGTTGGACGACTCACATTGTATTGATTTGCTTGATCCCCCTTGCTCTATGAAGCATGAGAGAGTATCGATTGAGCCATTAATCATTATTGAGTCCTTATTTTGCTTTGAATTTATATAGCAAGAATGTTATGAATCTGAGTCTATGAACTCTCTTTTGAATATTCTTTTCAGGAATTTCTTATGTGTGCAGTTTTGAAGGCATTTATTTGTGTTGATGGATAAATGCTGAAGCCTTTCGATGCTTTCTGGTTAAAAGTGTTAGCATATCAACTATATAATAAATTCATTGTAAATCTTGTAAAGAGGGAGTTGTACCTCTCAATTCAGAGGAAGATTATCAATTCAATGATAATCTATCCAACTGTTGGTGCTCTTTGTCCTTTATCCCAGGCATTTGGAGTTAATATGTGTATGTATTTGTTGAAGGACAAATCTATTTACTAACAGATTTTTGGTGACTCTGCTAGGGAAATCAAAATCAAAGATCAGTGCATTTTGTTTCCTCGGGCTTTTAGATTTATCTCTATGTGTGCAGAGTTGGCGACTTTGTTAAATCATCATGCAAAATCAAAAGATTGAAAAAATGGGGAATAGACCAAATCCCACCATCTTGGAAATTCTTGAGATGGATGATAAAGTGTTGCATGACTTTTGGGATCGCTGCAAAGAAAGTATTACTAAAGCTGTAAAAACAAAGAAAAGTGTGGAAGATGACCATGTATCTGCACTTTTATGGATGAGCCTATGCACTCGGTTTCACAAGTTGAAAGAGCTGGAAGAAAGAACAAATTTGCTGCAAGCACATGAATAGAGAATTTCACAACTTAAAGAGGAATTAAGAGTTGATGATGAAGATGCTCCACCTATTCCATTTTCTTTTCATTCTTGCAACTTTCCAATCTTGAGTGAGCAAGAAACCCAAGGAGTAATGATTCAGCCTCATGAAGATTTAATATATGATCAAGAGAACATTGGAGGACTTGTGAGCTTGAATGATAAAGATTCATTGAAATATTTTTCCTCTCCAGAAGTAGAAAGTTTTAGTTTTGAAATTATTGAAAATCAACTTATCCCAACAAGTTTTAAAGAAGAAAGTTTTCAGATCAACACATAGCTAGAATATGCAACCTTCAATTTTATAGAAGAAGATGGTAAGAATGATTCTTTGCAAGATTTTAATGAATCTATTTTGGAGTCATTTCACTTTGAAGATGCAATGATATTACTTGAAGATTTATCTAGTGAGGCTTGTGTTAGAAATAAAATAAAATCTTTCTGTGGATTATTTTTCTAGAAATGTGAAAGAAAAAGAAGCTTTTGAAAATAATCTAGAGCAAGAAAGCAGTGAAGTTGTTAAAGTGTTGCAGTTTTCAGAATTTTTGGAGGTTTTGAAAGACATTTCTTTCTATGAAGAGGAAGTCATATGTCAGTTTTTGGCATCCATTGAAGGAGAAGACTCTTTTACAGTAAGCTCAGGTATTGATGCATTTCATGCTTTGACTATGGATAGGGAGTTTTCAGATTTGATTGTAGTTAAGAAGGATGAAGTTTTTTCAGCTAGTGTAGATCCTATGCTTGATGAAGTCTTTCTTTATTCCAAGCTCGGTATAAATGCTGAAATTCCTTTTAAGGGTGGTGATTTTAATAATAGAAATTCTAAAGATGATGCAGTCATTCCTGCAAAAATTTATGACTATTATTATTTGCAATCAAAAATAGAAAGATTCTTGAATAATACCATGCAGGTAGTTCAAGAAAATTTAGAAATTTATGATGAAAGGTGGTTTTTTGAAGATGAGCATATATACAGGTTTTTCTTGCATATCATTAATCTAAGAGTTAGCAGTGAAGCAATCGCCAAAGGGTCATTATTCTTAGCTACATTTCATGGTCACAATCCATTGCTGAGGAAAGGCTCATATTTTTCCCAGCCGGTTAACGATTTTGCATGAGTAGCCTAGAGTTTGCCTATGGTAAAGGCATTTCTCACCCATGTACATACTTGCAAATAAATTTTTGGTTTGCCATAGGATTTAATGGTTTTGGCTTGTTAGTTTTCAGTTCTTGCCATGTTCCCCTCTCTGCAAGCAGCTCCCCATGCTCTGTTTCTCTTTGACTCTGTTGCCCAATGGATGATACGCACTGATCTCTCCCAGAGACATTCTGGATTCTCCTAGTTCTTTACAGTCCTGGTCCCCAATCAGAGCCAATGTTAGCCCTATATTTTTTCTTGTTCCTAAAGCCTCATGATTAGCTAAAAATGAGCTATTTTTAATGTTTTAACGCTAAATTTTTTGTGGCCAAACTCCATATCAGCTGAGAGATTTTAATTCTTAATATTTGAGTTACCCATATGTCCAAATAATTAAATCTCAAGTCTTATGTTTCATTTGCCAAAATTATTTCTGGGTTATGCTCTACTTGGCTCATTTATTCTATGGTTAAAATTTCACAAGAAACAGAGTTTTCACTAAAAAGTTATGAAGGTTTTTCTATGGTAGCCCAAAGGAACAATTATCATCGAACTTGAACCTCGAACCTCCTTAGGTTCAAGTAGTTCAAAAGGTTCAAAACATTCAAAGGTTCAATGTGCAGCTAGATATGAAAACAAAGTGATAAATCAAATATAATGTGGGTGCAGTTTGTGTTTTGAACCTTCTGATTGAACCCCGCAGGTTCAAGGTTCAAGCGGTTCAAAAGGTTCAAGGTTCAAGCAGTTCAAAAGGTTCAAGGTTCAAGTAGTTCAAAGTTCAATGTTCAAAGTTCGATTTTTGATTTTAGAGGTTCAAATTTAGAATTTAGAGATTCATCAGATGCAAGTTTAGAGTGTGTAAGTTCAAAATTTTAGCAATTTCAATAATCCATTAACATTGGCATGTCTAATGTTTGTAATTTTTAATGTAATCCAAAACCACAGATTTTTTGAGATAGAAAAATTAGTCTTGGCGCGGGGGGCATAACTTTTAATTTCACTATTGGATCGGGCTAAAATTCTGATAGGTTTTAGAAAACCTAGTTTTCTAAATCCTCACTGGAGCGATCGGAAAAATATTAAATTAGTCAAAAGTTATTTAGCTCTGAGTATGGGTGAATAAAAATTCTGAGATAAAAATATTTGAAGATTTAAAACAAAAAAAATGTTATCAGGAAGAGGATAAAAGATAAAAGAAAAGATTGATTAATTATCTTTTCAAGAATCAGTTATTGATAACTGAAAGTCTCTTTAAAGAAAGAGAGAGACTATATATATGAGGAAAAAAGAAAAGAAAGGGGTTCTGAAAACTATGATTTTGGGAGCAACAGATAATATTTTTGTTATCATATGAATTGTTTGGATGATAGAATGACTAGTTATTAATGAAATGTTACGTTATCTTTGAATCTATGTGTTCTTAGATTTGCAATCTTTCTTAAGTTGATTATGAACACAATATAATTTGATGATCGGTTACCTATGTAATCCTTTTCAATTCATGTTTATTATTGGTTGTTAGACGACTCACATTGTATTGATTTTCTTGATCCCCCTTGCTCTGTGAAGCATGAGAGAGTACCAATCAAGCCATTAATCATTGTTGAGTCCTTATTTTGCTTTGAATTTATACAGCAAGAATGTTATGAATCAGAGTCTGTGAACTCTCCTTTGAATATTCTTTTTAGAAATTTCTTATGTGTGCAGTTTTGAAGGCATTTATTTGTGTTGATGGATAAATGTTGAAGCCTTTTGATGCTTTCTGGTTAAAAGTGTTAGTGTATCAACTATATAATAAATTCATTGTAAATCTTGTAAAGAGGGAGCTATACCTCTCAATTCAGAGGAAGATTATCAATTCAATGATAATCTATCCAACTGTTGGTGCTCTTTGTCCTTTATCCCGGGCATTTGGAGTTAATATGTGTATGTATTTGTTGAAGGACAAATCTATTCACTAACAGTATCCATGAATGTGATCTTCTTTTTGTTCTTCACTCACTTCATCTTGATCTTTCTTTTGACAAGTATCCTTGTTAACTAGTATGGCTTCATCTTCCTTAACACATGCATAATGTGATGGATATTTTTCAAAACTTGGATCCTAAAACGTCTCATCAGGAATGTGCACATCTTCAAAAAAAAAATTTCTCCCTCCCCTTTTTGTTCAATCATTTGCAATTTTAGAAGCAAGGAAGGATACACTTTGTTAGGATCAAGTTGTGTATCACCATAAAATCTTTTCAAGAATTGAACTTGTTCAGCATCTTTAAGATCTTGATTTATTTGAGAAGCAATTGAAACAAAAAGGATCTTTTTCTTCATCATTGTTGTTGTTTCCTCTTGTTCAAGTGAATGATCATGAGCAAGCAACAATTTTACCCTTCCTTCTTTCTCTTCAATTACTTGCAAAGATTGGACTAGGGAAGGGTGAATTTTTTTAGGATCAAGTTTCTTTCCACTATAGAAATTCTTCAAGAAGTTAACCTATTTACGATCATCATGAATTTGATTCTGTTGAGAAACTAGTATAGGAGAAAGATCACTTTTGTCTTCATTTTTCTTGATTGTTGCTGATTTAGGTAAATGATCACAAGCAAGAAAACCAATCTATTTTCCATGATTTTCTTCAATCTTTTGCAACACATGATGTAAGGAAGGGTGAATCTTATCAGGAGTAAACTCACTACCACCATAAAATCTCTTCAAGAATTCAACTTGTATGGGCTCATCAAGAACTTGCTTCTTTTGATATAAATAGTCTTCATCGTCACTTTCACTATCGCTTTCAATTTTTCCTTCATACCAAACCATTGTTTTCAATTCTCTCTTTCAAATAGAGTCACCAACCTTCATTTTGAAGAAGGTACCTTAACATTCCCGAGGAACAAAGCACACTGGTATTTCACTCCCTAGCAAAGTCGCCAAAAATCTATTGGTAAACATATTTGTCACTGTGAATTATCCTTCAAACTTGACCCTTTTCACCCGAAAAATAGTGACAACCATCCCAATAGTTTGAGAGATTATGATGAAACCATAATCTTCCTCTGTGTTTGAGAGGGGCATCTTCCTTGTATGACGAGAGTATTTAGGATTTTTGTGTACTTTTAACCTGAAAGTACATAAAGGAGAAAACACAAAACTAAAGAAAGGTGAAGAAAAGAAACCCCAACAATAGACATATGAATACCAATTGAGATTTCACAATAGATAACAATTAAAAAGGAGGATTTAAGCACAATATAAGCTTTGACTTGCAATGATGATGAAACAAGGGCTACAAATCTCAACATACGAAGAGATAAATAACTCTAGCACATCCAAACCATGATACCAAAGCTTGAAAATGTTTTATTACATTGATTGCATGAATCATAAGCATTCCAATAGATGATAAATGATTTGCACATGGACAAAAGATACCACTAATTTGACACATGGAAAATCAGCAATAATAACTCAAGAAGAACATATAGAACATACAAACTAAATGCACATCCTTTATTATTTTCATGAAATTATACAATCCCAAGAACTCTCTTGTACAAGGTGTAAAACCAAAAGTCATCAAACTTGTTCTTTAAAAATTTCTCCATAGTCTCTCCCTTTTGAAAAGTCTCACCCTTTTAGAAATGAAATAGCCTTGCATTTATAGGCATCTTGCAATAACTATCTTGATAACCAACTCATAACCACTTTGTCTAACTACTTAGGATAACTTCCTAAATAACTACTTAAGATAACTAACTAAGTTAGTCACTTAGGATAACTACCCTTTTAGAAATGAGTTAGGATAACTATTTCTTAGGAACAAGTTAGGATAACTAATTTTTACAAGCACTAAGTCCAAATTATAACTTGTGTTAAAATAAGTGACATAAATCACTATTACAAAGAGGTAAGTAAAAAATTGTAATGTTTGAAAGGAGCAAGTCACCATCTTTGTCGAGGTAGTTTCCATCTGCACCTGCTTCACATGTCCCTAATACCTTTGAAAGTATTTTTGACATTGAACATTGCTTATCTTTGCTTTCTTAATTCACACTTGCAACATGTCTATGCTATCACATTCTTAGATGAAATTTATTTTTCTCATGTTCTTCAATGGATGACCATATCATGTTCCAAGATTTCTATTCTCTATGCAAGTTACTGGCAAATGATTGTGGAATTTGGCTTTACTCCTCCTGACATCATTTTCTTCGAAGTTTCTATCTCTTTTTGATGAATTTATTGTGTGTATATCAAAAACCATGAGAGAACATATTATTGGAGCCACACATTATCGATATAAAAGTTATACATGAATTACAGAATAATGTATTAACTCCTTTTTGTATTACCATATTCTTCAGCTTCTAGCAAACAAGGTAAGTCTCTATAAGAATCACGAATACACACTACATCCACCATAAGTCCAACTCACAATTTAATAATCTTATATCCACCACGACTATGAAGTTCAAATAGCTCATGATCAACTACCATGTGGTGTGATAAAGGCCATTCTTGTGATTGAAGCATGTACAACCCTCGTCCACTAATTCGAATGCAAACTGAGCTTATGATGTGAGAATGGTGCAAGAATGCTTCGTGAATTCATGAATTTTGAGAGCTTCCTTACAAAATCCATTTTGTACACATTCTACAATGATTTCATTTCATTCTTTGAGATACATCTTTTGGAGGCATTCTATCAAGACTTTCACGTACCCTGCATAATCTTTTACTTTGGATGCACGTCCATACCAAGTTCCAAAACTCCTAGTTTTGCACAGGCAAGTAGGATGCGGGCAACGGTTATGGACTTTGAATTTGTTCCTACCGATTGCATTGCCTTAGGTCTCTGCCTGCGTATTGTGTATGGATGTGTTTCATAACTATAAGGATTGGTGGGATTTGGTTTTACAACTAACAATGGTGTTAGCTTAGAGATTTTTCCTATTGCATGCTTTTCCCATTTGAGAGCTTAAAATACATTCTATTACATAGTAGTAATATTCCTAACTCAGTTATAATAACTAAATTATGTTTTGGATTCTTCATTGCTAACACAAGCTTGTCAATTTCCAACAACTCCTCCTCACTCAGTGGAATGATGATCACCCACAATTCCATTGGCATTTTGTTCAATTAAAGCAACTCACCCGCTAATTGTATTTGCTTTGAAGTTTATAAATTTATTTCAACAAATCCATTTGTGTATTCCTTGCAATCATTGTATTTTGTTTGTTCCTTGGGTATTTATAATAACTACCTTCTTTTAGCCAATTGTAGTCCATATATCGGCAAATTTGCTAAGTAGCACAAAACACCGACGTTCATTCCATTTGAATTTTGTTTCTACCATAATCTTGGCAATCTTAGTGACCACAGTGAAGATTTGTAACAATCTTCAAATCAGTTATAACAATTGACTTTTCAACCATAGATGTTTTCGTATTTTCAAAAACTTGGCCAACCTTCTAATTGGTAATTTAGCCAACTTTGACAACAAGGTCAAAGTGGTCAACACTTATTTTGTATTGTTATTCTACAGGTTTCATCAATCAACAATAATACATCTAGTTTGCATGTGTTCAAGGATATCTAGGTGCTCATTTGTTTTCCATTTATGCTTTAATGTCAACTCTATTTTGATCAAAGTAGTGCACGATTGACATAGGAGCTCTCATTGTGAAGATGATTGACACAATAACTTAAAATTTGATGTGTTTAAAATGGGGGCTAACAAATATAGAATACGAAAGTCTGAAATGTATGTATATAAAAAGATAAACAAATGAGCTCTATAAATTGGCAACCCAACATGCATCATGTCATCCACAAATAGATTGTCCCTCTGAGGGAGAGTCTTGGTGAGAGTTTGGTTGTCCAATAGACCCCTGTAGAAGTAGAATTTATTTAAGTATATTAAATATAGATCTCTACACATATACATATGTGCATATTTTTAAATGTAATCAAATCTGACTAGTTAAATTTAAATTAAAATATAAATTGTAGTGCACATGTACATGTACATGTATACAACAGACCATAACTAACCTGTCTGCTAGCAGCCTGTGTAGCATCGAAAGATTATCTCCTACGCACACGCTTCGAGCTCAAGATAGGAGTGACATGAGCTAACTGTTATACATGCATACATACATGTATTTTAGGATTAGTCTGATCAATTTAAATGATCTACTAACTTCTATTATTTATTAAATGATATATAGAAATTGTACATTACAACATATACATCTTTTAAAAATAATGACATGTGCATACCTATGTATCAAGAGCAGCCTATATAGTCTAATCATGTCCTGTGATCATATTGGCCACATCACTCATGCCTGCATATCTCTCTTTGGCTGTATGTATGATTGAGGAGTGTAAGGGGATAACTAGATGACTAGGTATTGTGGATCAAGTGTCTGACTCTAGTGGCATATCCATAAACCAAGTCTGGATCAAACCTTGCAATTTCTCCTCAAATGAATCCAAGCCCTCATCTATGATGTGGACCTTATCAACTCGTATATCCTACTCTGCAGTGACAAATTGATCCGTAGGTGGGTTAGTTCCCAGAGCATGCATAGAGTGAGGAGAATGTTGTGATTGTCTTGGGGTATGCGTCGATGCAGCGATAGCCTCCGTGTCTTTGAGAATCTCCTCTCTAATAGCAACCAATGTTATCTTAAGTCGAGATGAAATAAAATAGTAAGAATGTAATAGGTCCTCAACTAAATAGTACGACATCTATACATGTCTACCACCTCCTACTATAGCCACTACCTCATCTAGTAATATATTGATCATTTAAATCTGAAGCCACCCCATGACTAGAAGATGCATAATCTATGTATGATCTCGAACATGGTCGGCTCATCATATATCTGCCCATCCTGTCAGATGATATGGTGGCTACTGCTGATGCAATCTCTCCAATCCTATCAATTTCTTCTCTTTGAGAATAAATTAGAATGTGATCCACTATGGGGGAAAGGGTTGGGACTATTGCCAAAAATCTCTCGCCAACAAGGTCCATGTGTCTAGGTGGAGCCCTATCACGTCTATGATATGAATCTCTATTAGCAATCATGCCCATCCCCTATCCATAATATGTTGGAATATCAAGGTAGTTGTGTTTCATTTGACAATGAACCTTAGCAAATACTTCTTGTGGGTATGTGCAAGATCATGTTGTGCCAAAACAGGCCCTTAAGTGGCAATGAAATTTCAAAAAATCAGAGTTATGCAACTTGACATGAAAATTTGAATAAGTTGTGAACATTATTTTTAAAATATGTAACAAGAGAATCTATAGAAAATTGAATGTAGTTTCTAAGCTACTAGTTGTTTTTTGAAAAAAAAAATCCTATTTGATGAAAATTTCAAATTTCAACACAGTGGTACTAAAATTTCAAGAAAAAGATAGGAAGTAGGCGTATGTTTGATCACCCTAATCATAATCAAATCATAATATTTTTTTATAATATTTATAATATAATTATTACTCATGTCCGGATGTGACATATTTTTTTATAATTTTTTATGAAGTAAATAATTATTTGTGAATATTTTACTACAAATTTTCATAAATTCATAAACTCCTACGTCTGACCACCTTAACTTGGTCAAAACCTTACGATTTTTTTTTTTTTTAAATTTCCCTATAGTAGAGGAAGCATAGGATGTGATACATATTTCGGATTCAAAATATGTTATATCGTTTGAAAGTTATGAGTGTTTTTCAATCAATCTATCAATTGGGACTTTTGTCAGAATTTAATTAGAAAATAAATAATTATTATTTATTAAAGTCGAAATAAGACAAGCCTTACATTGTTGGAAAGCAGAGAATGTCCTTAAAAAACCCTTTTCATTTTATCAATTTTGGCTATAAAAAAGTCATCAACCAATAGTGTAAAGTTTGGAAAATCAAGGAATACCGAAAAACACGTTTTTTCAGTTGACTTTCTAGGCTTGTCACTTCCAAGCCAAATCCCAAAGCATTCCTTAGCTAAAATTTCAAATTTTGGATATCTGATTTTAATAAGTAAATTCAATAACTAAATTTGCACATAATTAATCTATTGTTTATTAACATATTAATATATAATATATTAATATACAATATATTAATATATAATATATTAATTTATAAATAAATTAGTATATGATATTAGGGAGATGGAGAGGGGGGAGTGGGGAAGAGATATATATATATATATTAGGGGGGAGAGAGAGAGAGAGAGAGAGAGAGAGAGAGAGAGGGGGAAGGGGGAGAGAGAGAGAGAAGGGGTAAGGGAGAGAGAGAGGGGGGAAGGAAGAGAGAGATAAATAGATTAGGGGAGAGAGAGAGAGAGAGAGAGAGAGAGATGGGGGGAGGGAGGGAGAGACATTAAGGGAGAGGGAGAGAGAGAGGGAGACAAAGGGAGAGAAAGAGAGAGGGGAAGGGAGAGAGAGATTATAGGAGAGGGGGGAGGGGGGAGAGAGAGGGAGGGGGAAGGGAGAGAAAGAGATAGAAAGAGGGAGGGAGAAAGGGTCATATTAATTCCTAAGGGGTCCATATTGTTTCCTATGACCCATTAGGACACCATATGACCCACTAGGTGTCAAATTTCTATAAGCAATATTGGCACTACTTTTTATATTATAATAATGATTCATATTGCCACCTTATGACACACTATGACCCCTTATGACACCATATGGTGTTGTTAGAGGTCATATGGTGTCCTAAGGGGTCATGGGATACCATATGACCCCTAAGGACAACATATGACCCCTTATGACACCATATTGGGTCGTTATGAGTCCTATAGTGTCCTTAGGGGTCATATTGTGTCCTACAACCCCTTAGGAAACCATATGACCCCTTATGACACCAAATTGTGTCGTTATGGGTCATATTATGTCCTAAGGGGTCATATTGTGTCATATGATCCCTTTAAGATGCCATATGACCCCTTTGGACACAATAATACAATATGACCTATGACTTTATATGGTGTTGTTATGGGTCATATGACCCCTTATGATACCTTATGACACCATATGGTGTCTTTATGGGTCTTATGGTGTCGTAAGGGGTCACTGGACACCATATTACTTCTAAGGACAACATATGACCCCTTATGACACCATATTGGGTCATTATGGATCCTAAGGTGTCCTAAAGGGTCATAGTGTGTCCTATGACCCCTTAGAACACCATATAACCCATTAGGAAACCAATTTGTGTTTTTATGGGTCATATTGTGTCCTAAGGGGCCATATTGTGTCATATGACCCCTTTAAGACACCATATAACCCCTTAGGAAACAATATGACCCTTTACGACTCTATACAATGTCATTATGGGTCATATGACCCCTTATGACACCATATGATGTCCTTAGGGGTCATATGGTGTCCTAAGGGGTCATGGGACACCATATGATGCCTAAGGACAATATATGACCCCTTATGACACCATATTGGGTCGTTATGGGTCCTATGGTTTCCTAAGGGGTCATATTATGTCCTACGACCCCTTAGGACACCATATAACCCCTTAAGACACCAAATTGTGTCTTTATGGGTCTTATTGTATCTTGAAGGGTCATATTGTGTCATATGACACTTTTAAGATGCCATACGACCCCTTAGAAAATAATACAACCCTTTAGGACCCTATAAGGTGTTTTTATGGGTCATATGACCCCCTTATGACACCATATGGTGTCATTAGGGGTCATATGGTGTCCTAAGGAGTCATGGGAAACCATATGACCCCTAAGGACAACATATGACCCTGCATGATACCATATTGGGTCATTACGGGTCCTATGGAGTCCTGAGGGGTCATATTGTGTCCTACGACCCCTTAGGACACCATATAACCCCTTAAGGCACCAAATTGTGTTGTTGTGGGTCATATTGTCTCCTAAGGGATCATATTGTGGCATATGACCCCTTTAAGATACTATATGACCCTTTAGGACACAATATGATCGCTAGGACACAATATGACCCTTTACTACTCTATAGGGTGTCGTTATGGATCATATGACCCCTTATGACACCATATGGTGTCATTAGGGGTTATATGTGGTCCTAAGGGGTCATGGGACACCACATGACCCCTAAAGACAACATATGACCCCTTATGACACCATATTGGGTTTTTATGGATCCTATGGTGTTCTAAGGGGTCATATTATGTCCTATGACTCCTTAGGACACCATATTGGGTTGTTATGGGTCCTGTGGTGTCCTAAAGGGTCATAGTGTGTCCTATGACCCCTTAGAATACCATATAATCCATTAAGACACAAAATTGTGTTGTTATGAGTCATGTTGTATCCTAAGGGGCAACATTGTGTCATATGACCACTTTAAGACACCATACGACCCCTTAGGAAACAATATGACCCTTTACAACTCTATACAGTCTCATTATGGGTCATATGACCCCTTATGACACCACATGACGTCCTTAGGGGTCATATGGTGTCCTAATGGGTCATGTGACACCATATGATGCCTAAGGACAACATATGACACCATTTTGGGTCGTTATGGGTCCTATGGTGTCCTACGGGATCATATTGTGTCCTACGACCCCTTAGGACACCATATAACCCCTTAAGACACCAAATTGTTTTGTTATGGGTCCTATTGTATCCTAAGGGGTCCTAAGGGGTCATATGACACTTTTAAGATACCATATGACCCCTTAGGAAATGATGCAACCCTTTACAACTCTATAAGGTGTTGTTATGGGTCATATGACCCCTTATGACACCATATTATTTTGTTAGGAGTCATATGGTGTCCTAAGGGGTCATGGGACACCATATGACCCCTAAGGACAACATATGACCCCTCTTGACACCATATTGGGTCGTTATGGGTCCTATGGAGTCTCAAGGGGTCATATTGTGTCCTACGACCCCTTAGAACACCATATAACCTCTTAAGACACCAAATTGTGTTGTTATGGGTCATATTGTGTCCTAAGGGATCATATTATGGCATATTATCCCTTTAAGACACTATATGACCCCTTAGGACACAATATGACCCCTAGGACACAGTATGACCCTTTGCTACTCTATAGGGTGTCGTTATGGGTCATATGACCCCTTATGACACCATATGGTGTCGGTAGAGGTTATATGTTGTCCTAAGGTGTCATGGGACACCATATGACCCTTAAAGACAAAATATGACCCCTTATGACACCATATTGGGTTGTTATGGGTCCTATGGCTCTTTAGGACACCATATTGGGTCGTTATGGGTCCTATGGTGTCTTAAAGGGTCATAGTGTGTCCTATGACCTCTTAGAACACCATATAACCCATTATGAAACCAAATTGTGTTGTTATAGGTCATATTGTGTCCTAAGGGACCATATTGTGCCATATGACCCCTTTAAGACACCATATGACCCGTTAGGAAACAATATGACCCTTTACAACTTTATACGGTGTCATTATGGATCATATGACCCCTTATGACACTATATGATGTCCTTAGGGGTCATATGGTGTCCTAAGGGGTCATGGGACACCATATGACGCCTAAGGACAACATATGACCCCTTATGACAACATATTGGGTCGTTATGGGTCCAATGGTGTTCTAAGGGGTCATATTTTGTCCTACAATCCCTTAGCACCCCATATAACCCCTTAAGACACCAAATTGTGTCATTATGGGTCATATTATGTCCTAAGGGGTCATATTGTGTCATATGACCACTTTAAGATACCACATGATCCCTTGGGACACAATATGACCCTTTACGACTCTATATGTCATCGTTATGGGTCATATGACCCCTTAAGACACCATATGGTGTCCTTAGTGGTCATATGGTGTCCTAAGGAGTTATGGGACACCATATGACCCCTAAGTACACATATGACCCCTTATGACACCATATTGGGTCATTATGGGTCCTATGGTGTCCTAAGGGGTCATATTGTGTCCTACGACCCCTTAGGACACCATATAACCCCTTAAGACACCAAATTGTGTCGTTATGGGTCATATTGTGTAGTAAGGGGTCATATTGTGTCATATGACCCCTTTAAGACACCATATGACTCCTTAAGACACAATATGACCCTTTACGACTCTATATGGTGTCGTTATGGGTCATATGACCCCTTATGACACCATATGGTGTCTTTAGGGGTCATATGGTGTGCTAAGGTGTCATGGGACACTACATGACTCCTAAGGAGACCATATGACCCCTTATGACACCATATTGGTTCATTATGGGTCCTATGTTGTCCTAAGGGGTCATATTGTGTCCTAGGACCCCTTAGCACACCATATAAACCCTTAAGACATGAAATTGTGTCATTATGGGTCATATTGTGTCATATGACCCCTTTAGGACACCATATGACCTCTTAGGACATAATATGACCCTATACGACCCTAATCTCTCTCTCACTCTCTCTCCTCTCTCCTAATATTTCTCTCTCCCCCAACCCGTCTGCCCCCCTCTCCCCTAATCTCTCTCTCTCTCTCTCTCTCCTCTAATATCTCTCTCTCTCTCTCTCCTCTAATATCTCTCTCTCTCATATGACCCCGAGTGTTTGACCGAGTGGGGGGGGGGAATAGGAACATGAATAGGGTAATAATGCCTAAATGGACATGTCAGAATCAACGGTTCGTTATCATGATGAGAAAAATGATAAATTGGCCACTTGACAACATTCGATTGAGTGAGACTGATGATTTTTTTGACAACTGAAAAAATGCTGCCCTAATAAAATTGTAGGGAAAATTGAAAAACCAAGATAGGCTTGTGTAGAGACCCATCTCATGGCCCCGTAGGTTTAAACAAATCATTCATAGGTTCCATGGATTCTGAGTTAGGACCTTTTAAAGTTTGACAATTTTTAGCACTTAGGGTGCTCAAGGGACGATGTCAGTAGGGTATGACCTCGAGTGTTCAACTGAGTGGGGGGGGGAATAGGAACATGTATAGGGTAATAATGCCTAATTGGACATTTTGAAACTGATGGTTCATTATCACGACTAGCAGAATGAGAAATTGGCCACACGACAACGTTGGATTGAATGAGACTGACCATTTTTTCTCCAACAGAAAAAATTTTGCCCTAATAAAACCGTAGGTAAACATGAAAAACCGAGATAGGATTTTGTAGGGACCCCTCTCATGGCCCCATAGGTTAAAAAATATCATTCTTAGGTGCCATGGATTCTGAGTTAGGGCCCTTCAAAATTGATAATTTTTAGCACTTAGGGTGCTCAAGGGACGACGTTGGTAGGGTATGTGTTGGAAATGTGCCTCTAATTCACTTGACCTTTGTTCATACTGATTGGGTTAACTCTAGCTGATGAAATAGTATGAATAAAATATATGAGCTCTATCGGTATAACCTTTGCCAATGAACTCGACATATCAAAGTAGGTATCAGTCATTGAGAGTGGTCTCAGTCTACTATACCAATACTTGATGAGTCTATCTTCCTATGTCTTGAAGTGTAAAAGAGCTTAGAGAAGCAGGTTTGAAGTCATCTCAATGACCTGACGAAGTCATCTTCGATCATTGGGGTACCATTGGCTATCGGGTGGACCTATTCAGCATTATGTCGATACCTGATGGAGTTGCCTTAGGTTGACATCAAGTATTGAGAGGAACAAGATAGGAGCTATGTCGAGTCTCGATGGATCTTCCTTGGGTCATTGAAGTATTATCGACTATCAAAGGAGTTTGTTGAATGCTATGCTGATACCTGATGGATCCACTTTGGTTGACTTTGGTGTTATTGGGGATCGGGGTAGCCAGTTTGATTTTGTTTCTGATGACCTGATGAAACTGACTAAGTGCTATTAGGGATTAGGATGACATGGTTGGTTTCTATACTGATACCCGATGAACCCACCTCCAAGGATCGGGATAGCTAGTTTGGTTGTCTTGTCGATGACCGAATGGAGTCATCTTCAGCGATCGTGGTATCATCAAAGATCAGGAGAACCTGTTGGGTGCTATGTCGATGGACCAATGGACCAGTCTTCTTGGTCATCAGAGATCAAGGAAACTATGGAAGTGGATTAGCGATGGCCTGATGGAATTGTCTTAGGGTCATTGAGAGATTAGGTCTACCTATTAAGGGCTATCTCAATAAGCCGATGGAGCTGACCTATTTGGAGCAGCATTAGTGGAGTCATCTATTGGTTCATCAAGAGATCACATTTGTGATATTTCTGATGGCTGATGGAGTAGAGACTGACTACAGATGCTTGCTTTTAACCGAAGTCCAAAAGATGATCTCATGGTCACATTAGAAGTTCATGCCAATGTATTTGAATACGAACCGGTGTGATTCCTGGGTGCATGTGGGATAATTATTTTCTCATGAATACAAACTAATGCAGACAGTTAGATGTTTAACCGATTGGTGCAAACTAATAGTTGAATGGTTGACATGGAAGATGCAACCAGAGTAGCCAGAGGAAACTGAAATGCAATGTTGGTTAGGTGGATGGATGTTACTAAATGACAAATTGTTGGACTCCATAACGGTTATGCTGAACTGATATGTTATAATCGATGGCTGATATATATGTTGCCAGAGTTGTAACCGAGGAGAGTGAGAGAGGTTACTATGTGATGTATGGTGTGGAGTCCTGATGGAAGCCTGAGTGTTCTGCATAGGTGATGACTATAATCTGAACATAGATTTTGAGAGAAAATTCCTATGAAAAGGATCTGTAACTTTATTGTAACCTTTTGTTATCTGTGAATAAAGTGATCTCTCTTTGGTGGTGGGTTTTTTACCCGTAAGGGTTTTCCCATGCAAATTTGGTGTTAATTCTCTGTTGTGTTTTTTGTGTGATTATTTTTTCATTAATTTGTGTATATCTTAATGTTCTACAAAAGAATTTAAAGACATACTTTCTTAATTCCCCTTAGAATTGGTTTTAGGAGATCATTTTCTGCACTGTGCTTTCCTTACTAGTGGTATCAGAGCTTGGCCTATTGTGTTATCCTTGTTGGGTCGGGTTTGTTCTTTGTGCCAATTATGGTTTCAATGGGAGTCTAGCAGAGTGTTTGTTTGTCTTGTTTGTAGTTTAAGATGGTGAACACCTCTGGGCGAATGGACATTAAGAATTTCAATAGCTCCGACTTTGAGTTGTGGAAACTTAAAGTTGAAGATTTTCTAGTTGATAGACATTTCTGGATTGTAGTGGCTGGAGCTAAATCTTCAGGCATGAACCAAGAGGACTGGGACCTTGCAGATAGAAAAGCCAAAGGGTTGATCAGACTCTTTTTGGTAGACTCTATTCTGTTAAATGTTCATGTTGAGAAGACTACTATTCTTCTATGGAAGAAACTTGGTGATATTTATCAGGGAAAGTCTCTGGTAAATAAGTTGTTCTTGAGGAAGAAGTTGTATTCCTTGAAGATGGATGAGGGTACATTTTTAGCAGATCATCCGAATGTTTTCAACATGATTGTTGCACAGTTAACCTCCATAGGAGTCAAGATTGATGACAATGCTCAATGTATGCTTCTATTATGTTCTCTGCCTGACACATGGGATCATTTGGTAATGGCCATTGGGAGTACAACAACCATGCTCACAATGGAAGGTGTTGTTGCTTCGTTACTATTAGAAGAAATACAAAGAAAATATTCTAAGATGGTCGAGGCTATCACTGTTAGAGGCAAGCAAGAGGACAAGAAGTCTAAATCCAAGTCAGAGGAAAGTTCTAAGTCTCCTGGAATGAATTCCAAAGTAAAGTGTTGGAATTGTGGGAAAACTATTCATATCCAAAAGGATTGCAGAGAGAAGAAGAAAAATAAGAGTTCTTTAGATTTTGGGTCCTCTCAGAATGATGATGGAGATGCCTTCTGAGATGCTCTAGCAAGTCTAACATCTATTGATGTCTGGTTCAATCTTCAAGAAGAAGATGTTTATCATGATGCCATGTAAGACTTGGTACCATGTTTGGCAGTGATGTATATTCATCACTTGATGATGGATGATCTTCATGTGACTGAAGATGCTGACATCTTAAGGATTCATAAGTCCTTGGTAGAGATGTTGTTTATGTTTTAACACGTTATTTTTGTTAAGTTGTTTTTTATTGTATCATGGTACACTCTTGAGATGCATTTAGAGTTATGGCATGATATGGAGGTGCTCATATGGAGCATGTTATCTCTTTGGATGAGATGTTTTAGATCATGGTTGTCATGTTTAAGTTCCTGATTTTGCAGTTGGAATTTTGACATTGATCTTGGTTTTGTGTTTTGAGGACATTGATCATTTGCTTGATACTTCATGATATTATGGTTTTTCCTTTGGAGTTTTGGCATGGGCTGATTAGTTAAATGTACTCATGGATACATGGAAATATAGTATACCTTGGAGGTATGTATAGTTGGATGTGCTAGCACTTGTTGTAGGTGCTTTTCTAGCTATGTTTGTGACAAATGTTGGTACATTTGGTTAACCTTTTTGGATCAAGATTTTTGTATTGTTGGGAGACAAAGTTATGTTTTCTATGAGATAGATTATATGGTTTTCTCAATGGATAGCTTCTATGTGTGTCCAATGGTAGTGGTATGGTAGAAGGTAGGTATGTCCATGAATGAGATGTGACTACTCTACAGGTATCTCAATGATGTAGATAGTAAATTCTATTTCCTAATGATTTATGACTGAGTGGTATATCAACATTGATGGGCTTTAGAGTCCATATTTCTTAGTTATGTTCGTAAGTGTTTCCCAATCCAATGAATTCCTCATCAAGTGGTAGTTTGTTGGAAATGTGCCTCTAATTCACTTGACCTTTGTTCATACTGATCGGGTTAACTTTAGTCGATGAAATAGTCTAAAGGAAATCTGTGAGCTCTATCAATATAACCTTTGTTGATGAGCTCGACATATCAAAGTAGCTATTGATCATCGAGAGTGGTCTTGGTCTGCTATATTGATACCCAATGAGTCCATCTTCCTATGTCTTGAAATGTAATGGATCTCAGAGAAGCAGGTTTAAAGTCATCCTGATGACCCAACAAAGTCATCTTTGGTCAATGGGGTAGTATTGGCTATCGGGTGGACCTGTTTGGCATTACCCCGATACCCGATGGAGTTTCCTTAGGTTTACATCAGCTATTGAGAGGAACATGATGGAATCTATGCTGAGTCTCGATGAATCCTCCTTGGGTCATTGAAGTGTTATTGGCTATCAGACGAGTTTGCTAAATGCTAGGCCAATACTTGATGGATCCACTTTGGTCGACTTCAGTGTTATCGAGGATTAGGGTAGCTATTTCAAGTGTGTTTCTAATGACCCAATGAAATTGAATAAGTTCTATTGGTGATTGGGATGACATGGTTGGCTGCTACACTGATACCTGATGAGTCCACCTTTGAGGATCAAGGTAGCCAGTTTGGTTGTCTTGTCGATGACCTAATGGAGTCACCTTCGATGATCAGGGTATCATCAGAGATCAAGAGAACCTATTGGGTGCTACACTGATGGATCGATAGACCCATCTTCTTGGTCATTGGAGATTGAGGAAACTATGGAGGCAGATTAGTGATGGCCCGATGGAATCATCTTAGGGTCATCGGGAGATCGCGTCTAACTATTGTCGGCTATCCTAATGAGCCGATCGAGCTGACCTATTTGGAGCCACATTAGTGGAGTCATGTATTGGTTCATCAGGATATTAGAGAAATGCATTTGTGGTCTTTCTGATGGTCGATGGAGTAGAAATCAATTGTAGATGCTCGCTTTGAATCGAAGTCCAAAAGATGAGCTTGTGGTCACATTAGAAGTTCTTGCCGATGTATTTGAATACGAACCAGTGTGATTACTAAGTGCATGTGGGATAATTGTTTTCTCATGAATACAGACTGATGAAAAGAGTTATATGTCTAACCAATCAGTGCAAAATGATAGTTGAATGGTCGACATGGAAGATGTAAACAGAGTAGCCAGAGAAAACCAAAACACAATGTTGGCTAGGTGGATGGATGTTACTGAATGACAAACCATTCGACTCCACAATGGTTATTCTTAATTGATATGTTGTAATCGATGGCTGATATATATATATGTTACCAGAGATGTAACCGAGGAGAGTGAGAGAGGTTACTGTGTGACGTATGGTGTGGAGTCCTTTTGGAAGCCTGAGTGTTCTACATAGGAGATGATTGTAATCCAAACATAGATTCTGAGAGAAAATGACTGTGAAGAGGATCTGTAACTTTATTATAACCTTTTGTTATCTGCGAATAAAGTGATCTCTCTTTGGTGGTGGGTTTTTTACCCGTAAGGGTTTTCGCACGTAAATCTAGTGTTAATTCTTTGTTGTGTTTTTTGTGTGATTAGTTTTTCATTAGTTTGTGTATATCTTAATGTTCTACAAAATGATTTAAAGACATCCTTTCTTGATTCCCCTTAGAATTGGTGTTAGGAGAGTGTTTTTTGTATTGTGTTTTCATTGTAGTATGACCTCGAGCGATCGAATGAGTGGGGGGGGGGAATAGGAGCATGCATAGGGTAATAATTCCTAAATGGACATGTTAGAACCGATGATTTGTTATCATGATAAGTAGAACAAGAAATTGGCCACACAACAACATTCAATTGAATGAGACTGACAATTTTTTTGCCAACTGAAAAAATGTTGCCCTAATAAAACCATAGGAAAACTTGAAAAAGTGAGATAGGATTTTCTAGGGACCCCTCACATGGACCCATAGGTTCTAACATATCATCCTAGGTGCCATGGATTCAGAGTTAGGGCATGTCAAAGTTTGATAATTTTTAGCACTTAGGGTGCTCAAGGGATGACGCTAGCATGCATAGGGTAATAATGCCTAATTGGACATGTCAGAACCAATGGACGAGTAGAACAATAAATTGGCCAGCTAAAAAAATGTTGCCCTAATAAAACTGAAGGGAAACTTGAAAAACCAAGATAGGCTTTTGTAGGGACCCCTCTCATGGCCCTATAGGTTCAAATGGATTGTTCACAAGTGCCATGAATTCTAAGATAGGACCCATCAAAGTTTGACAATTTTTAGCACTTAGGATGCTCAAGGGATGACATCTGTAAGGTATGAGCCTAAGTGTAATAGGAGCATGCATAGGGTAATAATTCCTAATGAGACATGTCAGAACAGATGATTCATTATCACAATTAGCAAAATGAGAAATTGGCCATGCGACAACATTCGATTGAATGAGACGGATGATTTTTTTTGCCAACTGAAAAAATGCCGCCCTAATAAAACTATAAGGAAACTTGAAAAATAGAGAGGATTTTTTAGGGACCCCTCTCATGGCCCCATAGGTTCAAACACATCATTTGCAAGTGCCATGGATTCTGAGTTAGGGCCCATTAAAGCTTGACAATTTTTAGCACTTAGGGTGCTCAAGGGACGACGCCGGTAGGGTATGACCCTGAGTGTTTGACTGAGTAAGCGGGGAAATAGGAGAATGCATAGGGAAATAATTCCTAACTAGACATGTCAGAACTGACGGTTTGTTATCATGATGAGTAGAACAAGAAATTGGTCACGCGACAACATTTGATTGAATGAGACTGATGATTTTTTTGCCAATTAAAAAAATGTTGCCTTAAAAAAATCGTAGGGAAACATGAAAAACAGAGATAGGATTTTATAGGGACCCCTCTCTTGGCCTCATAGGTTCAAATAGATCATTCGTAGGTGCCATGAATTTTGAGTTAGGGCCCATCAAAGTTTGACAATTTTTAGCACTTAAGGTGCTCAAGGGACAATGTCGATAGGGTATGACCCTGAGTGTTCGATCGAGTAAGGGGGGCGGGGGGAGTAGGAGCATTCATAGGGTAGTAATTCCTAACTGGACATGTTGGAACTAATGGTTCATTATCACGATGAGAAAAATGAGAAATTGGCCACGCGACAACATTCGATTGAATGAGACTGATGATTTTTTTGCCAACTGAAAAAATGCTGCCCTAATAAAACCATAGGGAAAATTGAAAAAATGAGATAGGATTTTGTATGGACCCCTCTTAAGGCCCCATAGGTTCAAATGGATCATTCGCAGTTTGCATGGATTTTAAGTTAGGGCCCATCAAATTTTGACAATTTTTAGCACTTAGGATGCTCAAGGGACAACTCTAGTAGGGTATGACCCAAGTGTTCAACTGAGTGGGGATGGAAAAATAGGAGCATGCATAGGGTAATAATGAATTGTATTATTCATTAAATGAATTATATTGTATTTTTCATTAAATGAATTGTATTGTATTGTTCATTAAATGAATTGTATTGTTCATTAAATAACTATTATTAACCATTGTTAATTATTGGATTGAAGATGAAAGTTTTCCATGATAACACCATGCACACATGAGCAATAATTTATATGATCAAATATCAAATTATATATATATATATATATAAATATCAAATGATTACAAGTGTATGTCCATACACAAATATGATATAAATGCCTACTCAAACAAAATGTATCTCTATATACGTGAATGTATGTCCATATATAAAATATACATGCCAACTAGAGATGTAAGCATCCAAAAACTATCTATAACATCCTAAGCTACTGATGTATCATCAAAATCGACCCTCTTCGCCGCACTGCTCGGCTCTAAAGGATCTTGCACAAGAAAAAAAAACCACGATTAAGATTAGTTATATTATATAACTCACATTTGAAAAGTTAACATAAAAATGAACTATAATTGAACTATTCTTGTTTACCTCATCTCCACATTTTCTCTGTGGCTTTGGAGGACTCTTGATGTATGTCTTTGGTAGAGGAGATATGTTTTCAATATATTCATACACAACCTACATATGTTCACAAACATGACATTGATACAAGTTAGAATATAATTGTCACTGATAATAACAAATTATATCTACTAAACACAAAATAAAATAAACACACATGTACTCAAGGCATCTCTTCTTTTTCTTCTTCTTCATCTTGAGGTATAGTGGGTGTAGTCAACAAGGATGTGAAGCCAAGAATATCCAGTACATATACACAACAAGTATATTAAACTATCAATCTATGTCTAGACGTGTATAATCATTATAAGTTTTTTAAAATATTCATTCAATCATATTTGCATTCAATTACCTTTCCCTTGTCTCCAACTAAACTACCAAATCCTTAATCATAGTCCCACACTCGTGCTACTTATGCCCTACAAGAGTAAAATAAGATATACATGCAAGTTACTACATAATCTAATTAATACCAATATAAATGATGAGCATGTATGTACAATAAAATACAAATGACTAGGTGCAATAATAAAGCTATCAAGGGGTATGTGCACAAAGATGGTGGTCAGAAAAGTGGACACCACCCAAAAAAAAATTGGAAAAACAAGCAGTGTGTAGTGGTTTTAAAATTTGAAATTCCTAAGTATGTGCTTAGGTTTGTTCTTCCTGAGCCTAGAGAAGACAGCGCAGTGCGTATGCACTATGCCTAGGAAAATGAGCACGTACATGCTGCTCATAGGAAAATGAGCTCGTACATGTTGCTCATAGGAAAATGAGCACGTACGCGCTGCTCATAGGAAAATGAGCGCGTATGCACTAATAATCCAAATATAACCGCGTATGCGGTGCCTGGTAAAAAAATTTTTTAAAAAAAATTGGGTCTCATTTACTCGTGAATAGCACGTTTTTTACTTCATTTTTTTTCCATTTCCTCTCCTAAACCATGAACGGGATGCTAGATTTGTCCTCCAAGCTATGGATCAAGGTTAGTTTTTTTTTTTTCCTTTCTTTCCTATTTGTTCAATTTTTTTTACATTTTGAATTTAATTTCATTAATTTTGTTTAGGTTTTTTCATTTTTTGTTTCAAAAACTAGATTCTTCTAATCCAGAACAAGAACAACCAAATGCACTTCTTGAAAACCCACAAGAACAACCAAATGCACCTCCTGAAAACACACAAGAACAACCCCCAATTCCTCCTTTTTACCGTACACCTGAAACGCAGGAGCATTTAATTAATCAGTTAGGACAAAATATGTCTAAAATCAATAGACTAATTGTTAAATTGAAAATTTTTGAACTTTAAAATCATCAATCCCTCGCCACTAGCCTAGAAACATTAGTTAGTGGTGCCATAACTATTTCCACACCAATTACCAAATGGGGAAGCTTTAGGGATAGGTGTCGTCAATTCTATGTTGATGGGCTATCATACAATGGAGTAAAAAACAAAAATATTAATAAACAACAAATATGTGCCCTTTGCGTTGATCCCAAAACTAGTCAGTCATTACCTCTTAATGCAAAGAGGTTTCCCATACATTGGTGTACCAATGTGCAGATGAAGAATCTTTTTTGGCAGAGGTGGTGGATGGTCTTTGATGATCCACCTTGTAATAATTATGAGGTGCCATTATATTTTTTGAGAAAAGTATATTGTGAGTTTGTGCTCAATGTGCACCCAAACTATTTTGACATGAGAGAGTTCCATGGTAGAGGTGGTGGCTCTGCCCAAGATAGACCTGGAGCCCATAGGCGATTACCCACAGAGAGTCACCGCCCCTAGCACCCAAACCCAAGGTGAATCAGGCTATCCCAATAGAGCTGAAAGAGTCGATGGAGCTATAGACTCTTCAGGCGGCCACAACATTGACTGGTTCAATCATCTAGCATGGGATGTCATTAGCACACCCTATTGTATTAGATGATGAGCCATTAGGTGGCGACAAAGAGCCCATACAACATATGTGTGTTAGTTGCTCGGGGATATGCTCATGGATAGATGATGCAGTCGGTGTGGATGGATCCTCATCTCATCTATGCACAATTTGCGGGAGTAGATGTCAGGCCCATACAATTGAGGATTTTGCACTAATAGATGAGTTGATGGACATGGTGTTTGCCCATGAGCCACAGACACAGGTGTGTTGATTTGAATTCATAGCATTTTATTTATCAATCACTTTAAATTTGTAATTACATAAATGAATTTTCATTTATACATCGATTTAAATTGAGACAAATAATATGCATTTTAGGACGCAGCAACGGTATCCCATACTCCTCCCCTAGTTACTATAGCTGCAACTCCGATGCTTGAGGTATAAATTTTGTAACATGTTAAAATAGAATAGTACACTTTGAATTAAAAAAAATACAAGATATACTAACTATCTTTAATGCTTGGTCCAATTTCTAGTTTGTAGGTATTGACAGGGGATGAAATGTCCTAGATTGATGACATCACACTCTCAGCGATCGATTTTAGCCTACAAAGCTATACGGTATCATATTTTGTACAACCCTTTTTATGTATTGTTTTGATGGAATATGCAAGTCATTTCATTTTAAATTTTTAAAATTATGTTTAATTTATTATTTGTACTAATATCTCATGTTAATTTTGTTTTTTTAGGGTACCCCCTCCGTGTCTAGGGCTCCTCCTAAGAAAAAGAAATCCTCGAAAATGCCAAAATGTCGGAAGAAGGTAATTGAACACATTTTTAGTTGTACAATTGTTTGAAAATGTTTAAATCAAGTATTAGTTGGGGTTTGTAGATTGATTAGTGTTTTTTGTCTATTTTACATGTATAGTGGCCATTGAGCTATGTGGATTTCTTGAATGCACCTGATTCGCCCGTGGATCAAGAGAGCGTGGAGGTATGTATCTCTACTTTATTTTATTGATTTCATGATTATATGCATGCATACATGTGAACTTGTTATATATTATAATCTTATAATTTTTTTATATAGGAAATATCCATACCTATTTCATGAATGGTGAACCCTCCTCCTTGCACTAGAGAAGCATCTCAAGATCCGATACACTTTTGTTTGATATGTAAAATTAATTGTTTTTAACCTTCAATACTTATCATTGTATTAATTGTATTTAATATTTGAACATTTTTTATATAGGTAATAGCGACAGTTTCTACATCGATGGTGAGCCATCCTCAGTACATTGGAGAAGCATCTTAGGCACATGTACATCATTGTTCTCTATATTATAGCTTTAAAGTGTTTTTGATATATTTATGTTAGTACATTGTATTAATTATACATTTAATCTACAATAGACCCATTCACGGTACAACCATAATGTGGATCCATTTAAGTATGTCTTCAAAAAAATTCCTAAGAGTGACAAGGAGAGGAGAGCGAAGACATTAGGTCCTAGATCAGCCGGTGAGGTAATCTACATTTCAATTGCAAAGGAATTAAAGTTAAATGCATAGTTATGTTGTTAATTGTGAACTATTTTCTACAAAAGAATTCTAACTTGGCTTTTGAATTGTGGTTTTGTAGCCATCTACACAGTCGGGTACTGCATCGAAGAGGCTTGATTTTGATGATCCACCACAAGTTTAGGATCATATAGTGTTATTTTTGGTCATAGAATGACCAATACATGTAGATATATTCTACATTTTTATTGTATATCGATCTGGACATGGCATATGCCACATTTTTGTAATACTTGTATTGACTTGGTAGACATACCTTTTTTTTATATATATAAATATCGATATTCGATCCAATAAATGTGTACTGAGTTCATTATTTTGTATTCATTTTATTTTGTGGTTGTCTTTCAATAAATTTAAATGAATATTTGCATATCTAATCAACAATATGAATATAAACAACAAAAAAATATGATATAAAACATTGCAATTGTGGAATATGATTTGATAAAATTTCTAAAATGTTGAATTAACCCTACAAAACTCCTTGTATTCAGTTCATCATTGTGTATTCATTGTATTTGGTGGCTTCCCTTTTATAAATTTAAATTAATATTTGCATATGTAATAAATAATATGAATATAAACAACAATATGAATATAAACAACAATATGTGTTTGGTGCAAGAGCACCCTCACCCTCACAATGGTCAAATTTTGTTTGTCATGTGCATAAACCAATGTCATGAGTGCATCTGGGTGGGTAGGTTTATGCTAGGCATGCCCTTGTCATGCATCCCAAAGCATCAAAACGTTGAGAGTCATATCATACCGGTGCGATCTCTCAAGTGCCTTGAGTCCAAAAATTGTCAAAATTTGATGGATTTTTTCTTCAAATCCACGACACATATGGTCAATCCGTTTCAACCCTTGGGGTCATGTGAGGCTCCTCTACAATGGCCTATCTCGGTTTTTGATGATTCAAATCCATTTTCAATTGGTAGCATTTTTTTGCCTACTGCAAAAACCAGTTTTATGCAATGCAAAGTTGCAAGATTGGCAAGAATTGATTTGGTTTGTCATGTGCATAAACTAACATTGTGAGCACATTTGGGTGGGTAGGTTTATGCTAGGTATGCCCCTGTCATTCATGCCAAAGCGTCAGAATGTCAAGGGTCATACCATACCAGTGCGATCTCTCAAGTGCCCTAAGTCCAAAAAATTATCAAAATTTGACAGATTTTTTCTTCAAATCTAGGATACATATGGTCAATCCATTTGAACCAGAGGGGTTGCATGAGGCTCCTCTATAATGGCCTATCTCATTTTTCGATTAGTCGGAGCCATTTTCAATTGGTAGCATTTTTTCGCCTGCTGTAAAAACTGTCAATTGCATGTAATGCAAAGTTGCAAGATTGGTTAGAATTGATTTAGTTTGTTGTGTGCACAAATCGATGTCACGAGTGCATTCAGGTGGGCAGTTTTATGCTAGGCATGCCCTTGTCATGCATCCTAAAGCATCGAAACGTCGAGAGTCATACCGTACCATTATGATCTCTTAAGTGCCCTGAGTCCAAAAAATTGTCAAAATTTGAAGGACTTTTTCTTCAAGTCCAGGACACATATGGTCGATTCTTTTGAACCCATGGGGTTGCATGAGGCTCCTCTATAATGGCCTATCTTGGTTTTTGATGAGTCGGAGCCATTTTCAATTGCTAGCATTTTTTGGCCTGTTGCAAAAACTGTCAGTTGCATGCAATGCAAAGTTGCCAGATTGGCTAGAATTGATTTGGTTCGTCGTGTGCACAAATCGACGTCGTGAGCACATCTAGGTGGGAAGGTTTATGCTAGGTATGCCCCTATCATGCATCCCAAAGTGTCAGAATGTTGAGAGTCATACCGTACCGATGCAATGTAGAAGTTGCTTGATAACTTTTTTGACAAATTTTTTGACAACAATGATAATTTTTGCTCAAATTGTATCTAGTCTCAATCTATGACCCTTATGACCCAATAATGACTCAAATAATTCTCCATGATTATACAAGAATCAAGAATGCTCATGATTGACTAGGGACACATCACATATACTCAAAACATAGTCACAAAACATTGACAAACAAAATAGTCACAAAACATTGTCACACATTATTCAAAAATTTACATCTAAATATGGTCAAATCAGCTCTTGGCTATTTGATTATACAAAAAAATGTCTTACAAATTATCTCATGGGATTTTATAAAAAAATTGGTATTACAATATGTGTGATTCAACTCATCGCCATTTTAATATACAAATCATCTCATGGGCTTTTATACAAAATTTGGCATTACAATATGTGGGATTCAGCTCATTGCCATTTTAATATATAAAATTTGGCATCTACATATGTACAAGTCAGCTCATTGCCATTTAAATATAAAAAATTATGCCCCTAAACTTGTAAAAATCAGCTCAAGGGATTTTATATATACAAAAAATGAATATAGAACAATTCATTGATGATTTATACAAAATTCTCAAAATCATTCTACTCTGAACCATAGAATCAATCAAGTGAGCCTTCAGGATCAGCTCTAACCTGTATTGTGTCAAGTATTGCCTCATGGTCAGATTCACAAACTTTCCATAAAATCTTGTTATGAGGTCTACCACAATACTTCATCAAATAAATATTTGTTGCAACAACAAGGTTAGAGAAATGAAGAATATGTTTGTGTGTTTCAAAGTCCTCAAACAACCAAACATCATAATTCTTGATAGGGTATCTCTGAAGCCATCTTCTTGTCATGACAACAGACCCTATTGGGTACTCAACACCCTCTCCATTAATGATTGTGGTTTTTAATTTTCTTTTAGGCTCAACATAATGACACAAATAGTAATATGTTCCTTCTTCATTGTTCTCTTCTACAATAACTACATGCACATGACCTGGATTTTATAAAGAGTTAATTAATACAAAAAATAAAGTATGATGTACAAAAAAATGAACCAAAAAGAATACTTGCAAAAAAATTAACTAAAAAAATCACCTGAATCCACTAGGTCGGATACATGGTCAAAATCCACTGATGTCTCCATCTAGCTCAATTCTAGTTCTTTGGGAATTTGATATGATTCAATGGGAACCAATGACCTACAAGATGATTTGTCAACCCACTCTTGTGATTCACATTCTTCCCACAAACAATACATGCATGAAGAGAAAAAACATACCATCTGTCTCGTATAAATTACCAGTGAACTTGAATTTGAACTCATAAATGAGTGCATGTCACTTGATCCTGCAACTGTACAACAATCTAAATAGTTTTCAATGTTAGGTTCAATGATCAACCAAAAATATCTACAAACCATGGACCTATCTGGATTACTTGGACCCATCATAGACTTACACCATCACACAATGTTTTCTACATCTATCAACTCAACACCACCTTCGTACTTCAATTCTTCCCTAGCTAGAGCTCTTCTCACACATGCTCCTATACTATCATGCTCTCCCTTACCATATCCAACCTTAGTGAAATTCAAAAAATGTTGTACACTGCTTGTCATAAGCATCCTTGTCAACCAATAAAACATCCTTGCATTCTTGAATTGTGCGGTGCATTTATTGTTAGGATTCCCAAAGATACTAAAAGGGGGGGTGAATCAGTATCTTTCCGATTGATGATTTTCTGACCTTATTAAATAATTTGCATTCGAAAACAGTGTACCGGTAAACAAGAATTAATGTAGTAAATATGAAAAATAAACACAACATAGAAAGCACACCATAACACAAGATTTTTGGTGAGCAAGCCTGATGTGGGAAAAACCTCGGTCGAATTTGTGACCCACAATATTCACTCGCTCACCAATGAATGGATATTACTTACAATAGTGTGCTTGCACATGCAGGAAGGCCAACTGCCTAGAGCTCATTGCTCAAATACAAAAGGAAGTCTCGCTGACTTACAAAAATGGATTATAGAAATCCAATGTAATGTACTTCTACAAAAAGCATCTGCTATGCCAGGTTTAGTACCAGTTTAAGCTCATACAATAACCATAAACCTTTCTCCAAAATCTGCCTTAATATTTGCTCTACATATCCATCCTATCATCTATCACTTACTTACTTACAAAATGATCTACAAGATCTCATACTTATCTATGAGTCTTATTACAATATGCTATGTCAGCTTACAAAAATATATTACAATTAAATACAATATACAATAATCAAAATCCTGTCAGCTAGGGTGTCGGCAAACATTCTTGTCGCTGCTGGTGAACTATCTACCGAAGTAGAGTCTATCAGTGTCGGTGCCTACCGGTGCCATAAGATTGCAAGGTTTCCATCAATGACAATACCTTCAATCACCTACAATTCTCATTGGAGTGTTCAATGCCAACAATCTCCCCCTTTGGGATTGATAGCAACACCCATGAGAAAAATCCAAAATTGTATCCAAAAATTGAAGTCCAAAAATCTTACCAAAACTATGTGCTCCCCCTGAGCAGATGATCTCTTTTGCAATTCATTTTTCTCTTCTCTACTACTCTCCCTTTTACATCAATGACAAAGGTTGTCAAAATGTCAACTGAGTGCAATTATCAGCTAGAACCTTGTAACCAGTTGGTTACAATCTGAAATAGGCCTGCTAATACAAAATTTAGGCTCTGGGTGAACCTGTCACTATCCTTCAATGTTGCCTTTGTTCTTTGAATGGTATCAGTGAGTTTATGTATTTTATCTTTCGGTGTCTTCTGTCCCTGAACAAGTGCCTCTGAGATCTCTTTTCTCAAATAGATGAGGTTATCAAGCTTTGGACCAGGTCTGCATTTAAGTTCTTTTACCTTTCCTTTTGTTCTTTCCTTTTCCTTCTCCAATTTTTCAAGTTTCTCCTCAAAACCAGCTATCTCTTATTCTATAACTTATATTGGTTCGGATGAACCAATGATATTGTCAGCTATATCATTTTTTTTTTGTACTTTGCTGATCTCCTTGTCGATATCCACTATCAAGAGATTAGTCTTACATATATCTCTATATAGTTCCTTAGACTCCATTATTGTTTTATTGAGTGTTGGTAATAGGGTATCAATGTGTCCCATGCACTTCTTTATTGTCTCATCAAAGAATTTCTCCTTTTCTTTATCCATTTTCTCTTTAAATTTCTCTTCATTAATTTGATCAATAGTCAATATGTTGCTGGTGATATACTTAGACAATGTGTCTAATTGGCTCAAAGAATCTTTATTGTCTACATTGCACTTGGGTGCAATCAATTTTAGAGTAGGGATGGTGTCATCTATAGCCTTGTATGCTAATACATTACAATATGTGATTTTCTTGATAGAATCCAATAATACCTCTGTTACATTAGTTGGTCTGAACTTTGTCAAAGAAGTACCAGATGACTGTCCAACTACCTTAATAATCTATATGTTGCCTGTGTGAGTAACCTCTTTGCTTGCCTTGACCTTTGGTGGGTCAGTTTGTGTTTGCATTTCTATCAGCAAGGGTTTAGGCTTCTCATCTTTTGCGGGTGGCACTGTCTCTGAATGTACTTGTGTTTCAACCTTTTTCTCTTCTTGTTTCTTAGTGGGTTTCTCAGTATGGGTCTCTATCGGTTTCTCTGTGCTCTCTACTACCATTTTTTCTAATAGTTTCTCACTATTATTAGTTGGTGCCTCTAATGATTTTACAGTGGTATCCATTGCTAGTTTCTTTTTCTGCACCTCTGCACTGTCCACTACCGGTGACTCAGTAGGCTTCTTTGCAGCCGGTATCCCATCTATCATTTTTTCAATGTCTGCATCAATGGTGTCAGTCACCATTCTAGTAACTAGGGGATCAACTGATTGTTCAGTTTGTTCAACTTGTGTTTCAACCCCAATATTGTTAGCTGGTGGCTTAGTAGCCACATCTTTCTTCTCACTAGTGGTCTCCTTATCAACCACAATATTGACTTCCTGAGTATCAATATTCATTGTGTACATGATTTTTTATTCAGGATTTGTATCCTCATGTGTAGTCTCCATATCCTCAGTTGTCGGTGTGTCAACAGTCTGAACTGTTGGAGTAACGGAAGGAGGTAGTGGAAAATTGTCAATGCCAACAATTATCTGACCATATTAACTGTCAGTTGTATCATATGTTCCTTTCCCTTAAACTATCATAGAAAACTTTAAAGCATCCTTGTACAAACTCCGATGAATGAGTATGATCATCACTTATGTAAAAGTGATACTCTCTTACAACCTTTCTATCCTCCTCTGTGCTATCATTTGCATGTATGAATGCTATGTGTACAAAAATAGAAACTTGTTTAGAGTGATAATACATGGATTGTACTTTATTTAAAGGTTGTAGTGTATAATTTTTCAGTGAAATTAGCAATAGAGACAATGGTGCCAAGAGGAAATGTGTCCATACATAACTTGAATTTCTCATCTAACCATCGAGCTCTATGTGCATGCATTATGTACTCATAAACTAGTTTCTCTTGAAAAAATTTCATATATTGAGCTACACATATATCTTTTTTCACTAGCTCACATCTCTTTAAATCTTTTCCATCTTTAACTCCCTATGTGACTGTCTTGTATTTTTTGAAAGAAACTAGTTTCGTACCAATTTCATGTGTGCTCTCCAAATGTACACATCTTGGTAAACGTTGGAAACCACCACAAATAGCACAAGAACCTTCCAAACAAGGTATCTTATAATAAATGCAACCATCATGTCTATTACATAGCACACTTGAAATAAATTCTCTTACCGACTTAGGAGGTGCTTGTATATTACATTCCCGCAAAACATCATTAGTGTGCAAAGTAGAACAAATATGATGAAAAATATCATAATGCATGGAAAATTCAATATGAATCCTACAACAACACATGGTGCATATATGATTAATCTTAATATAAAAAGGTTTTGCCATTTCAAAAAATCTTTGAGAAATTCTTATTTGAGGAAACTTTTGAAGGAATCTTTCATTAAATTTAGTTTGAGTCATATCCAAATAGTGTTTGGCATGTGGCTCATGATTTGTAGACCCAATTATCCTTCTAACAACATCTCTCTGGTTGGGCAAAACTCTTATGTTATCATGCCAAAAAAATTTAATTAATGTTTTTAGTGCATCAACAACAACCTTGTCTTTGTGTGGTAGTCTACCCAAGAATGCCCAAAGAGAATTATTGTTAGGTTCCTTTATTTTTTCTTGCCTCTTTATTCTTTACTTAATGTTGTTCTACTAACGTTTAATGACTTAATTGTTTTGCTTATCAAATGATGTTTTTTTATTTTCTTTCTCATTATGGTTGATGTAATGACACGTCGATTAGCATTAGAATCTTTAGTACGTGATTTTGAACCAATAGCTTGATATGCATCAAATAAATTTCTCACAATAGTTCTTTCACTGTTACTTTCAGATGATCTCAGGCCTAGAATTTTCATTGTCTCTCTAAAATTCAAAATTTTAATCATTTGAACAATTAATTGTCATCTTGTGGTTTGATTTAAGTTTTTAAAATAGTTTTGCCATATTATTTTAACCATTCTTCTACAAGTTCATTCATTCATTTTATTGGACATTGGCTTCAATATATTCTCATCAATGTCAATTAGATACTTTGGATTCCTACAAATGATTCTAGGAGGTGTTAACATCAGTGCATTATGTACATTCAATTCATCAAGTAGAGAAGGCGTAGTATGTTCATCATTTAATTGATTATTCAATGCAGTATCTTCTTCAATTGCATTAGGTTCAAATGGTAAATCAAATGTCTCTTCTTCAATTGCATTAGGTGTATTATATTTGTTTGGTAAATAAAATTGAGATGTTGAGGATGATATACCTTCTTCTACCATTGTTCTTATGTCACACAATTTCTTCATACACTACCTTTATCTTTCCTTGCTTGTTGTTTCCCATAGTTGATATTGGTTGTCCTAAATAGCATCATATTACATATATATGTAAACAGAAGTTCATAAACAAACAAATAGCCATAAATATGCATCTTATCACTATTTTTTGGAATCAAACTATTAAACAATCACAATACTATTGACAAAAACTAATAAGAACAACAATTCAATCATTTGAAATCATGCAAAACCAAAAAATTCACTTACTTCTATGTATAAAATAGTGATAGAAGTGTAGATAGAGTTCTAGTGGGGCCTTCAATGACCTCAAAAACTTATTTTGAGGTCATTGAGGCTCTTGGGCAACTAAAACTATGTCTATAAACTGTGTACATGCTACATTAATAACCGTGTACACGCTGTTAGTCCATAAAATGTTGACAAGCCCAACAATATTCTTTTTTCCCATTATGGACTAATAAGTAGCATGTATGAATAATGGGATCAGTACCTTGTACGTGCTTACAAGTAATAAGTACCGTGTATGTGCTCCTTTGCCTTAAAAAAGTTATGGCAGGGCAGTGAACTAATAGTTTAAGTACCTTGTATGCACTATTGGTAGTAGAAAAGATGTGAATGAAAAGGGAGGGAGGAAGAGAGAGAGAGAGAGAGAGAGGGGAGAGTAGGGGGGAGGGAGAGAGGAGTGGGGGCAGAAGGGAAGGAGGGAGGGAGAGAGGGAGAGAAGAGGGGGGGTGGGAGAGAAGAAGGTATGGAGGAAGGGAGAGGTAGAGTAGGGAGGAGGGAGGGAGAGGAGAGGGGAGAGAGAGAGAGGGGGGGGAGGGAGAGGGAGAGAGAGTGAGAGGGAGAGAGAGAGGGAAGGAGGGAAAGAGAGAGAGGGGGGGGAGGGAAGGTAGAGAGAGGGAGAGAGGTAGAGGGAGGGAGAGAGGGAGAGAAGAGGGGGGAGAGAATGATGGAGAGGCTGAGAGAGGGATAGGAAGAGAGAGGGAAGGAGAGAGAGGGAGAGAGAGGGAGAGAGAGAGCCGGGAGGGAAGGTAGAGAGAGGGAGAGAGGTAGAGGGAGGGAGAGAGGGAGAGAAGAGAGGGAGGTGGGAGAGAAGAAGGGGTATGGAGGAAGAGAGAGGGAGAGTAGTGGGGAGGGAGGGAGGGAGAGGAGAGGGGAGAGGGAGAGAGAGAGGGGGGACAATATGAACTCTAGCTATACCTAAGGGTCATATGGTGGGCTAGTAAAATAATAAATTAAATTTAAATTTATGAATAGAGCATCATACAATGAGACTTCAAGCGAACAAACAATGAGGATTCACTAAAAAGAAAGTGTAAGATCTTAACCTAACCCTAAGAGTACTACCTAAGTTCTAAAACATATGATGTTATTAAATTTGCAAGGTTATAAGACTGATCTCAATTGTGACCATAGGAATTACACACTTGATTTCTTTCATGGGTATGTATCATTCCAATTTGTTTGACAAGTGATGATCATCATATACTACCACTGATATGCATACAACAAACTATAACTTCTTTAGCTGACAGGCATTGTGTAACAACATGGGAACTCTTGCATACCCACCACTATCATTCTACAAGACATCATCTGTGTTTCTCTCCCTCTTTCTCTTCCTACCTATTGTTTCCTTCTGATAAACATATTGCAGGTACTCCGACTCATCATGTTGCTTTGTTGACACTATTTTTCACATCTGCTCTACTCATTAAAAACACATTCAAGAAGAATATTATTGCAGATTTCCTTGTTTGTCATGGTAATACACATGTGGTTCAATTTCAAACCCTATTCCTCCTATTCAATATATACACACAAATCCATCAGTCATCGAGACTCCAAGCAAACAAACAATGAGGCTTAACTAAAAAGTAAGTGTGAGAGCTTGACCTAACCCTAAGAGTACTGCGTAAGTTCTAAAACATATGATGCTATTAAATTTGCAAGGTTATAAGACCAATCTCGATTGTGACTATAGGAATTACACACTTGATTTCTTTCATGGGTATGTACCATTCCAAGCTATTTGACAAGTGATGATCATCATATACTACCACTACCATGCATACAACAAACTTTAATTTCTTTAGGTGCTAGGCATTGTGTAACAACATGGGAACTCTCGCATACCCACCACTATCATTCTACAGGACATCATCTATGTTACTCTCTCTCTTTCTCTTCCTACCTATTGTTTCCTTCTGAAAAACATATTGCAGGTACTCTGACTCATCATGTTTCTTTGTTGACACTATTTTCCACATCTTCTCAACTCATTAAAAACACACTCGACAAGAATATTGTTGTAGGTTTCCTTGTTTGTCACAGTAATACACTCGTGGTTCAATTTCAAACCCTATTCCTCCTATTCAATATACACACACAAATCCATCAGTCATCGAGACTCCAAGCAAACAAACAAAGAGGCTTCGCTAAAAAGAAAGTGTAAGAGCTTGACCTAACCCTAAGAGTACTACCTAATTCCTAAAACATATGATGTTATTAAATTTGCAAGGTTATAAGACTGATCTCGATTGTGACTATAGGAATTACACACTTGATTTCTTTCATGGGTATGTACCATTCCAAGTTGTTTGACAAGTGATGATCATCATCTACTACCACTACCATGCATACAACACACTTTAATTTCTTTAGGTGACAGGCATTGTGTAACAACATGGGAACTCTCGCATACCCACCACTATCATTCTACAGAACATCATCTGTGTTATTCTCCCCTCTTTCTCTTCCTACATGTTGTTTCCTTCTGAAAACCATATTGCAGGTACTCTGACTCATCATGTTGCTTTGTTGGCACTATTTTCCACATCTGCTCTGCTCATTAAAAACACATTCGAGAAGAATATTGCTATAGGTTTACTTGTTTATCACAGTAATACACCCATGGTTCAATTTCAAACCCTATTCCTCCTATTCAATATACACACACAAATCCATCAGTCAATTTTCTTAGGAGAGCATACATGATAAAAATCAAAGAAGAAGTTGCAAATAAGAAATAAATTCACTTACTTCTATAGAAGTGCAGACACATTTGAAATGGGGTATGGAGGGAGGGAGGGAGAGAAGAAGAGAAAGAGGGATGGGGTATGGAGGAAGGGAGAAGGGGAGAGAGAGAGAGAGAGAGGGATGGGGTATGGAGGAAAAGATAAGGGGAGAGAGGGAGGGATGGGGTATGGAAGAAGGGAGAGAGAGGGAGAGAGAGAGAGAGAGAGAGAGAGAGAGAGAGAGAGACCTTGTATGCATTTGAGAGGGGGAGACAATAAACTTACATGTGTATATATATGTTTAATATATTATATATATACATATATTATATATATTATATATATAAACATATTATATATACAACATCATATTATACACATATTATATATTACATATATTATATGTATATACATATATTATATATATAATATCATATTATACAATAGCGTGTATGCGCTGTTTATAGTAAAAATAGCACGTATGCGTTGTTTATGGGAAAACAAGTGCGTATTCACTACTTACACCATAAGTACCCCGTACGTACTTTTGACTATTTAGGCTTGGAAATAGGCCTAGATGACAAAGCTACTGTTTGGAAGTTTGATTTCCCTCCATTTCTCTCATTTTTGATGTGTTATATTTTATCAACTTGGTTTATCGACTTTGTCATCATTAGGTTTACACTTCATCAAGTGGGTATTGTTAAAAATACCACCATATTTTAACCCATCTTCTGTTCTTTCTAACCATATAATTTTTTTCAATTTGAACAACAATAACATATTATTATTGAATTTCTTTTACTAGTGTCTCCATAGTTCTCCAAGACATAGGTACACCATTTTTCAAATAACTTTTGATATACATATCCAAATTAAAAAAAAAATTATATATTATTGTAGTGCACTTTATTCTTCACAATTTAAAAAAAATAATATGTGTTTTCAATTTGTTTAGTGAAACTTATGCTTCGTGCACAAATAGGTACCTAATTTCTTAGGATGTGCTCAATTGGAAAAATCATAAAAAGCAAAATACTCAACAAAAAATTACAAAAAAATACACATCTTCTAGTTTTTACTCTTAACTATCTTTTTTCCAAAGTATTTGTCAAAATACTAAATCTAACTATGACCTTTTTGATGTGCACGTCAGACATTGTTATGTTTTTCAGAAAAAAACAGGGTCAGTTTTTTGTGTGCGAAGGATTTGACCCCCTTAATCTTATGCAATTTTGAAAAAGTTTAGTAGTTTGGAAACTAGATTTAGAGTGCTACAATATTTTTTCTTTATTATCTTCATATTTTGAGTGGATGACTTTCAAATTTTGCATCCAAGTTCAGGGTCACCCAATTTTAGGAAAAAAGTGTCCACTTATACCCCCCTTTTTTACCACCATTTTTGTGCACTTACCCCAAGGCCAAATGAAATGGTCATCAAGGTGCCCTCCTGGATCTATGTCAACTCCTCCTCTATCATCAACTGTTAAATAGACCATGTAAATAAAAATTATTACCTAATATTATCTAGATTATAAATACTCATTTAATATATAGAATGAACTGTGAAAATGAAAATCTTACCACTACATAATCAATGTATGATGAAGGTTCCTCCTGGCCTGTAGCATGTAAGGACTTTCAGGGTATCCTCCATTCGGTTTCATAACATCTAGTGCATCATGTATCTCATGCACCTCATAATTTGCAGTGTGCACAGAGGATCAATAGGTTGTCCAACTAGACCCAAGCATACGTTCCCACACATGACACAACTATGGGGCACACAAATGTGTGGAGCCGAGGAGGACATGTTAGCGCCACTAGATGCTTTTCTACCATCAAAATTAGGTTGAGCTACTGCCCCATCCTGAGAAACCAAAAGGCTACTCAAAGAGTGAATAGTCAATATGGTCTGTGATGTCGCCTCACAAATGAAATCTGGATGCTACACTAGAGTTGGGGGATCAACATGAGGAGGGGGACATTGTTGGAAAATGCACACTCTAATGTGATTGAAGGTATTGTCATTGATGGCAACCTTACAATTCTATGGCACCGGCACAGGCACAGGCACTGACACTGGCAAAGATGATTACCGACACCCCAGCTGACAGGATTTTGTTTATTACATTTTGTATTTAATTATAAAATATTTTTGTAAGCCGACAAGGTGAATTGTAATAGGACTCATATAAGTATGAGATCTAGTATATCATTTGTGTAAGTATGTAATGTAATAGGAAGATGCAAACATGCAAATATTAAGGCAGATTTTGGAATAAGGTTTATGGAAGTTGTATGAGCTTAAACCAGTATATTAGATTTACATTATCCATTTTGTAAGTTAGTGAGACTTCCCTTTTAGTAATTAAGTAGTGAGATTTAGGTAGTTGGCCTTCTTTCATGTGTAGGCCCCTATTGTAAGTAATATTAATTTATTGGCCAGTGAGTGAATATTGTGGGTCACAAATCCCACCGAGGTTTTTCCCACATCGGGTTTCATCATTAAAAATATTGTGTTATGGTGTGCTTTCTATGTTGTGGTTATTGATCTTATTTACTGCATTATTTTTGGTTTACCAATACACTATTTTGGAATGCAATTTTCTTAATAAGATTAGAAAATCTATTAACCAAAAAGATAATGATTCAGCCCCCCCTCTCAGTATCTTTGGGAATCCTAACAATTGGTATCAGAGCTTGGTCCTCTATTTTCAAAATCCTAAAAGCTTGAGGAATATTCTAACACCGATACAGATGGAAAACGTGTGAAAGCAATTGGAAACAACTCTTGCAAATTATGATGCAGAAAAGTTGAAAAATATGAAACTTGAAGATGATCTGAAGGCTACACAAGAAATCATTCAAGGACTTCAAGAAAATATCACTATTTCTAGGAACAAAAGAAGAGAATTTCATGAGAAGATATAAAGTGATGATGATGAAAAAGAAACTCTTAATGATCTTGTAAGCAAGATGAAGCAAGAAAACATGACCTTGAGGAATGAGATGCAAGATATGACTATGAGGTTTTGTAAAGACATTGAAGACCAAAGGAAGAATGAAGATGAGTTGACTAGGAGAATCAATGATGTTGGAAATGAAAATCTAAGAATCAGTCATGAAAATGATATGTTGAAGATAGATATGATTCACTTGGAGCATGATAAAATTGAACTCAAGAGATAGAAAGATTTCTTAGAAAATGAGTTGGCTACTGCAAATCAACACAAGGAGAAATTCATGAAAAGCTCAGAAGAACTTGATGACATGCTAAAAAATCACAAACCTAATGGAGATACTAAGGGTCTCGGCTTTGAAGTTGGTGAAAGCTTTGGTACTGCAAACAATCATGATCACAATAAACCAGTAAGACAACCTAATGCCTACAAATTTAATGGGAAATTCTGTAACTATAACAAGTATGGTCATAGAGAAAATCAATGTAGATCTAGAAACTATCAGAGCACTAATGCACCCACCGGTCAATGTTCTAAATGGAACAAAATTGGTCATAATTCAGAAAACTACAAAATGAATATAAGATGTTATGTTTGTGGAAGATTTGGACACTTATCTAATCAATGCAGAACACATACCGACATAGGATATAGAAAATCTATTCAGAAAAATAATTTGACTTGTTATGCTTGTAACAAGATTGGACATATTGCAAAATTTTATAGAAGTAAGGCATCATCAGGAAATAACAAAGGACCCAATTTGAAAGGTAAAGAGAAGGTTGAAGAAGTAAAGCAAGAATTTTTAAAATAATGGATTAGAAAGTTAGATCACAATGTTAATGAAGCTATTCCTTCACTAGTAGAACAAAGTATCACTCCACCGGCATGAGATTCTTCATCTAACTGAAAAGAAATCCTTTGGGGGTATGGCAACAAATTGAAAAACATGCTAGTTTACCCTCGGTTGATGGTGAGAAGTTGAATTACTTCTTTACCGGCAAATGAGTTAAGTTTTCACTTAACCGACAGATATTTAATGTGGTAGTTGAAGGAAATGACATTATAAAGCAAGTGTTTTTCACTCTTTTTCATTCACCAAGCATTCAAATTTTGTTAGAGAATGAAAAAACCCGAGCGAAGGCATGCACAATGAGAAGTAAAGCAAATCATTCAAGCATTCAAACCTAAAGGCAGATTAAGGTATTTATACAATGACTTCCTCCTTTGCACCTGAATTCATTGCAAACCCTATAGTAATTGAAGTGATTAAACGCCCTAGGCCCATATTTAAAATCATTCCCAAAGTAGCAAAGAAGGATGATAACCTAGGAGCATTTTCTAAAATACCCAAAGGAGTTGCTTATGCTGAGGATCCTACAATTTACATACATTGTCATATTGAAGAACTGGGTGCTGATGAGATTATGAACATGTATAGGATAGTAATATGTGATAAAAATGGTAATATAAAATCTAAACACAAGATAGTTGAAACCCTAGGTTTTGTGGAGGTACTTAGCATTCTTGATTTTTCCCAAAGAGGTTATAAGGATTGTATTGAGTAGAGTTCATAGGGAGTTCTTTTGGCTAGATTCCATTCATAAGATAACAAAAGAAGCAGTTAGGGCAGTGACAGGATTACCTTCCACCGGTAGCAGGCCTAACAAGACTAAAAAGATTCCAAACGACACTATAATGACCCTAACTAGTGCAACCTATGACAAGAGATCCTTAAGAGTCAATGATGTAAAGGATATCGATGTAAGATTCATTAGCATGATCCTTGGATACAAAGCTACACATGCCAATAGATTAAACTCTGTTTCTAGTTTATGTATCAAGAGTGCTTATGACTTAGTAAACAGTAATGCAAAGATTAACATATGTGAATGGTTAAAAGATGAGCTAATAGACAATCTAAAGAAAATTAAGGGTGACAAGAAAGGCACATTCAAATTTGGTAACCTACTTGTATGTCTATTGCTGTATATCACCATGGAAGCTCCCAGTATTGCTAGAAAGGATTTTAAATTTGACATTCCGGTAGGAAAACAACTTTTGAATATTATTAATAACATGGGAGATGATAGGGAGAAGAACATAATTGAACACTTTTAGTCACTGAAGACTAGAATGAAAAATAGGGAAAGACTATCTCAATCCATAATTGATAAATATCAAAAAGAGATATGTTTTGTTATAAAGAAGGATGAAATCTGGATGGAGGCAGTGGTTCCAAGGACAGTTTGGGTTACAGAGATGGGTTATGAGGTAGATGAAAACATAATAGAAACTTATGCAAAATCCCTTCTAGAAGCCCCTAAAGAACCAACAGAAGAAGTATTTGGAAATGCAGAAACCATTAAAAGCAATGTTCAATAACAAAAATGAATAAAGAAAACAAAATAGACAATTAGAAAGGCAACTATACTGGCAAAAAAAATTAAGGAAGATATATTGAATAAAACTTGTATTAAGTAAAGTGAATTGGAAGGACTACAACCAGAAACACATCTTTCACCGGTTGGTACCTCCTCTAATAGTGAAATACTAGCTAAATTCAAAAGGGTAATAAGAAAAAGAAAACCCTCACCAGTACCCTCACCTGCTCCCAAGAGAACAAGACAAAAACAACAGGCAGTAAGGCCTCCGATAAGGAAAATGACCCCAAGGAAGAAAAAGGAAAAACAAGTTGTCCCTCCCTTAGAAAACCTTTCGAATGAAATAATAGAAGATGGTAACTTGTCAAATGTTAGCAAGTTGTATAACACATTCACTAATGAAGAAAAGGAAAGCATAGAAAACAGTGTTATTCTACACGTAGATATTTATAAGAAATTTTTGATAGAAGTTGTAGATGATCTACCTAGTGACTTGTACAGAAGATTAGATGCAAAAAGGGTAGAAATTGTTGAACTAGAAAAAGAAGATAAAGATAGAGAAACTACTTGCAGTTCACCTAGTAAGATTAGTAGAAGAGATTGATGAACTGATAAGTGAAGCAAATAGGACTGTATTTTCCACTGATCATTGACATGTAGCATTAATGGCTGGCAGAGTAATGAGATCATTGAAGAGACAACAAACAAATGGGATATCTTCTTTGTAGAGAAGGAAATGCAAGAAGAACTTAAATGACCAAAGACTTTCTGATTCTATCAAAAGGAAAAAGATAAAGGTAAAGGCAAGGTAAGTGGTCCTCTGAACATAAAAGTAATAGATAACTTGCCCCCACCTCCTTCTAATACTCCACCAGTACAAATTGTTGATACACCACCAGTAATAGATAATGTTGAAAGTATGGAGACAACACATGAAGACACCAATCCTGATTCAGAGGTGTTGTATACCATGAATATTGACACACAAGAAGTCAACATTGTGGTTGATAAGGAAACAACTGAGAAGATAGATGTGGCAACTAAGCCATCGACAGAATACATTGCAGTTGAGACAAATGCTGAGGATACAGTTGGAAATGTTGAGATTGGGATTGAAACACATATTGAACAATCAATTGATCCCCTAGATACTGGAAAGATAGATACCACTGATGTACACACTAAAAAACCTACTAAGAAATCAGCTACTAATAAATCTATTGAGATACTAGTAGTAGATAGTTCAAAGGTACATAGAGAAAAACCAGTAGTTAACATTGAGACACAATCAGAGAAACTAGCAATGGAAAGCACAGAGAAATTGACAAAGGTACATTCTGAGAAACATGAAGAGGAAAAGGTTCAGACAGAGATAGTACCACCGACAACAGCTGAGAAACCCAAACCTTTCTAGTAGAAATGCAAACTCAAACTGACCTACCAGAGGTCAACATAAGCAAAGAGGTTACTCACACCGGTGGATTGCAGATTGTTAAGGCAGTTGGACAGTCATTTGGTTCCTCAACAAAATTAAGACTGACAAATGTAACAAAGGTAATATTGGATTCCATCAAGAAAATAATAGAGTGTAATGCACAGACATATAAGGTTGTTGATGACACCATTCCAATTTTGAAATTGATTGCACTCAAGTGCAATGTGAAAAATAAAGATTCTTTGAGTCAACTAGACACATTGTCTAAGTACATCACCGCCAATCTTTTGACAGTTGATCAGATTAATGAGGAGACATTCAATGAGAAAATGAACAAGGAAAAAGAAAAATTATTTGAAGAGACAATAAAGAAGTGCATGGAACACATTGACACCCTCCTACTGGCACTAAACAAAACTTTAACAAAATTTAAGGAGTTGTACAGAGACACTTGCAAGACTGATCTTCTGACAGTGGATATTAACAAGGAAATTAGCATAGTACAAAAGGAAATAAATGATATAGTTGACAATCTCATTGGTTCATCAGAACCATTATCGGTAATAGAACAAGAGATAGCAAGTTTTAAGGAGAAACTTGAGAAATTGGAGAAGGAGAAGGAAAGTATAAAATACAAGGCTAAGGAACTTAAATGTAGACTAGGTCCTAAACTAGACATCCTCATCTCCTTGAGAAAAGAGATTTCAGAGGCTCTTGTTCTTGGACTTAAGACACTCAAAGAGAAAATGCACATACTCATAGGTACCATCCAAAGGATAGAAGCATCATTGAAGGATAGTGAGAGGTTCACTAATAGCTTGAATTTTGCATTAGTGGATCTATATCAAATTGTAACCCACCGATTATAGGGATCCTGACAAGAACTACACTCAATTGACATTAATTGACAACATTTGTCATTGATGCCAAAGGGGGAGTAGTAAAATGAGAATAACAAAAAATGATTGGTAGAAGATATCATCTACTTAAGGGGAGCACGTAGTTTTGGAGCACATAGTTTTGACAAATTTTTGGACAACACATTTTGGATATAATTTTGACTTTTTCTCATGAGTGTTGACATCAATGCCAAAGGGGGAGATTGTTGGAAAATGCACACTCCAATGAGAAATTTTAGGTGATTGAAGGTATTGTCATTGATGGAAACCTTACAATCCTATGGCACCGGCAGGCACTGACACAATAACTAACACCAGCATCGGCAAAGATGATTACCGGCACCCCAGCCGACAAGATTTTGTTTACTACATTTTGTATTTAATTGTAAAATCTTTTTGTAAGCCAACAAGGTGAATTGTAATAGGACTCATATAAGTATGAGATCTTGTAGATCATTTGTGTAAGTATGGAATGTAATAGGCAAATGAGAACATGCAAATATTAAGGCAGATTTTGGAATAAGGTTTGTGGAAATTGTATGAGCTTAAACCAGTACTGAACCTGACATAGTAGATGTTGAACCGAAGCAGTACATGATATTGGATTTGCATAATCCATTTTGTAAGTCAGTGAGACTTCCCTTTTTTTAATTAAGCAGTGAGCTTTAGGCAATTGGCCTTCCTGCATGTGTAGGCCCCTATTGTAAGTAATATTCATTTATTGGCCAGTGAGTGAGTATTGTGGGTCACAAATCCCACTGAGGTTTTTTCCACACCAGGTTTCCTCATTAAGAATATTGTGTTATGGTGTTCTTTCTATGTTGTGGTTATTGATCTTATTTACTGCATTATTTATGTTTTACCGATACACTTTATTGGAATGCAATTTGCTTAATAAGATTAGAAAATCTATTAACTGACAAGATACTGATTCACCCCCCCCCCCCTCTTAGTATCTTTGGGAATCCTAACAGACATATGGGCCCTGGACTGCTTTGACTGTTGGCATTCTACACTCTAATGAGAATAGTCGATGTTTTTATTGATGGAAACCAATTGGCAACCAACAAGTATTGGGTTAACAGAATCACTGGCAACAGATTACACATCAACACCGACATTCAGATTTCATCGGCAATAAAACATACCGGCACTTAGGCCAATATATGACAAGTTTTTTTTATGCGAATTATATTGTAAATATAATTATCTTTTGTAAATTCAACATGGTATATTGTATAGACTCATATAAGTATGAGATATCATAGGTCATTTTGAAGGAGTAGATATGGTTGAATGAATAAGAAATTATTGATAACGTGATATAGTGAATATTGAAGGTTTTGGTGAATGACTAAGCTTAAATCGGTACTGAACCAAGCATTAGAGATGCTATTTTGAGCAATACATTGTATTGGATTTTAATTATCCATTTTGTAGTCAGTGAGACTCTTCTGAGCAATGAGCTATAGGTTGTTAGCCTTCCTGCATGTGCATGTCCCTATTATAAGTAGTATTTATTCATTGCCCAGTGAGTAAATATTGTGGGTCACAAGTCCCACCAAGGTTTTTCCCACACCAGGTTTCCTCATTAAAACATCTTGTGGTATGGTGTGTTTCTATGTTGTCTCTATTATTTCTGTTTACTGCATTAATTTTTGTTTACCAGTA